>NW_027462634.1:0-53278 GCF_050947455.1 Rhinoderma darwinii
CTGGATGTTTCCCAGGCGAGCTTTTGACAAGTAAATCCTAGACGCTCGATCTTGGTTATTTTCGCTTTCGCGGCTGGCAGCAAAGTTCAGAACCATGTTTCTGTGAATAACTTTTGAACCGTAAGTCACAGACGCTCGCTCTTGGCTGCATTCGTTTCAGCTCGTGGCAGCCAGTCTAAAAAACACTATCTTGGACTTCTCTGGATGTTTCCCAGGCGAGCTATTGGCAGCATGTTCAGAACCACTGTTTCTGAGGCTAATTCTTGAACCGTGTCATAGACGCTCGATCTTGGCGGCATTCGTCTCAGCGCCTGGCAATAGTATAGAAGCACTGTTTCCACTGTTTCTGAGGCTAATTCTTGAACCGTAAGTCATAGACGCTAGATCTTGGCGGCATTCGTCTCAGCGCCTGCAATTAGTATAGAAGCACTGTCTTTGACTTCTCTGGATGTTTCCCAGGCGAGCTTTTGACAAGTAAATCCTAGACGCTCGATCTTGGTTATTTTCGCTTTGGCGGCTGGCAGCAAAGTTCAGAACCATGTTTCTGTGAATAACTTTTGAACCGTAAGTCACAGACGCTCGCTCTTGGCTGCATTCGTTTCAGCTCGTGGCAGCCAGTCTAAAAAACACAATCTTGGACTTCTCTGGATGTTTCCCAGGCGAGCTATTGGCAGCATGTTCAGAACCACTGTTTCTGAGGCTAATTCTTGAACCGTGTCATAGACGCTCGATCTTGGCGGCATTCGTCTCAGCGCCTGGCAATTAGTATAGAAGCACTGTTTCCCACTGTTTCTGAGGCTAATTCTTGAACCGTAAGTCATAGACGCTAGATCTTGGCGGCATTCGTCTCAGCGCCTGGCAATTAGTATAGAAGCACTGTCTTTGACTTCTCTGGATGTTTCCCAGGCGAGCTTTTGACAAGTAAATCCTAGACGCTCGATCTTGGTTATTTTCGCTTTCGCGGCTGGCAGCAAAGTTCAGAACCATGTTTCTGTGAATAACTTTTGAACCGTAAGTCACAGACGCTCGCTCTTGGCTGCATTCGTTTCAGCTCGTGGCAGCCAGTCTAAAAAACACTATCTTGGACTTCTCTGGATGTTTCCCAGGCGAGCTATTGGCAGCATGTTCAGAACCACTGTTTCTGAGGCTAATTCTTGAACCGTGTCATAGACGCTCGATCTTGGCGGCATTCGTCTCAGCGCCTGGCAATTAGTATAGAAGCACTGTTTCCACTGTTTCTGAGGCTAATTCTTGAACCGTAAGTCATAGACGCTAGATCTTGGCGGCATTCGTCTCAGCGCCTGGCAATTAGTATAGAAGCACTGTCTTTGACTTCTCTGGATGTTTCCCAGGCGAGCTTTTGACAAGTAAATCCTAGACGCTCGATCTTGGTTATTTTCGCTTTGGCGGCTGGCAGCAAAGTTCAGAACCATGTTTCTGTGAATAACTTTTGAACCGTAAGTCACAGACGCTCGCTCTTGGCTGCATTCGTTTCAGCTCGTGGCAGCCAGTCTAAAAAACACAATCTTGGACTTCTCTGGATGTTTCCCAGGCGAGCTATTGGCAGCATGTTCAGAACCACTGTTTCTGAGGCTAATTCTTGAACCGTAAGTCATAGACGCTCGATCTTGGCGGCATTCGTCTCAGCGCCTGGCAATTAGTATAGAAGCACTGTTTCCCACTGTTTCTGAGGCTAATTCTTGAACCGTAAGTCATAGACGCTAGATCTTGGCGGCATTCGTCTCAGCGCCTGGCAATTAGTATAGAAGCACTGTCTTTGACTTCTCTGGATGTTTCCCAGGCGAGCTATTGACAAGTAAATCCTAGACGCTCGATCTTGGTTATTTTCGCTTTCGCGGCTAGCAGCAAAGTTCAGAACCATGTTTCTGTGAATAACTCTTGAACCGTAAGTCACTGACGCTCGCTCTTGGCTGCATTCGTTTCAGCTCGTGGCAGCCAGTCTAAAAAAACACAATCTTGGACTTCTCTGGATGTTTCCCAGGCGAGCTATTGGCAGCATGTTCAGAACCACTGTTTCTGAGGCTAATTCTTGAACCGTAAGTCATAGACGCTTGATCTTGGCGGCATTCGTCTCAGCGCCTGGCAATTAGTATAGAAGCACTGTTTCCCACTGTTTCTGAGGCTAATTCTTGAACCGTAAGTCATAGACGCTAGATCTTGGCGGCATTCGTCTCAGCGCCTGGCAATTAGTATAGAAGCACTGTCTTTGACTTCTCTGGATGTTTCCCAGGCGAGCTTTGACAAGTAAATCCTAGACGCTCGATCTTGGTTATTTTCGCTTTCGCGGCTGGCAGCAAAGTTCAGAACCATGTTTCTGTGAATAACTTTTGAACCGTAAGTCACAGACGCTGCTCTTGGCTGCATTCGTTTCAGCTCGTGGCAGCCAGTCTAAAAAACACAATCTTGGACTTCTCTGGATGTTTCCCAGGCGAGCTATTGGCAGCATGTTCAGAACCACTGTTTCTGAGGCTAATTCTTGAACCGTAAGTCATAGACGCTCGATCTTGGCGGCATTCGTCTCAGCGCCTGGCAATTAGTATAGAAGCACTGTTTCCCACTGTTTCTGAGGCTAATTCTTGAACCGTAAGTCATAGACGCTAGATCTTGGCGGCATCGTCTCAGCGCCTGGCAATTAGTATAGAAGCACTGTCTTTGACTTCTCTGGATGTTTCCCAGGCGAGCTTTTGACAAGTAAATCCTAGACGCTCGATCTTGGTTATTTTCGCTTTCGCGGCTGGCAGCAAAGTTCAGAACGATGTTTCTGTGAATAACTTTTGAACCGTAAGTCACAGACGCTCGCTCTTGGCTGCATTCGTTTCAGCTCGTGGCAGCCAGTCTAAAAAACACAATCTTGGACTTCTCTGGATGTTTCCCAGGCGAGCTATTGGCAGCATGTTCAGAACCACTGTTTCTGAGGCTAATTCTTGAACCGTAAGTCATAGACGCTCGATCTTGGCGGCATTCGTCTCAGCGCCTGGCAATTAGTATAGAAGCACTGTTTCCCACTGTTTCTGAGGCTAATTCTTGAACCGTAAGTCATAGACGCTAGATCTTGGCGGCATTCGTCTCAGCGCCTGGCAATTAGTATAGAAGCACTGTCTTTGACTTCTCTGGATGTTTCCCAGGCGAGCTATTGACAAGTAAATCCTAGACGCTCGATCTTGGTTATTTTCGCTTTCGCGGCTAGCAGCAAAGTTCAGAACCATGTTTCTGTGAATAACTCTTGAACCGTAAGTCACTGACGCTCGCTCTTGGCTGCATTCGTTTCAGCTCGTGGCAGCCAGTCTAAAAAACACAATCTTGGACTTCTCTGGATGTTTCCCAGGCGAGCTATTGGCAGCATGTTCAGAACCACTGTTTCTGAGGCTAATTCTTGAACCGTAAGTCATAGACGCTTGATCTTGGCGGCATTCGTCTCAGCGCCTGGCAATTAGTATAGAAGCACTGTTTCCCACTGTTTCTGAGGCTAATTCTTGAACCGTAAGTCATAGACGCTAGATCTTGGCGCATTCGTCTCAGCACCTGGCAATTAGTTTAGAAGCACTGTCTTTGACTTCTCTGGATGTTTCCCAGGCGAGCTATTGACAAGTAAATCCTAGACGCTCGATCTTGGTTATTTTCCGCTTTCGCGGCTAGCAGCAAAGTTCAGAACCATGTTTCTGTGAATAACTCTTGAACCGTAAGTCACTGACGCTCGCTCTTGGCTGCATTCGTTCAGCTCGTGGCAGCCAGTCTAAAAAACACAATCTTGGACTTCTCTGGATGTTTCCCAGGCGAGCTATTGGCAGCATGTTCAGAACCACTGTTTCTGAGGCTAATTCTTGAACCGTGTCATAGACGCTCGATCTTGGCGGCATTCGTCTCAGCGCCTGGCAATTAGTATAGAAGCACTGTTTCCCACTGTTTCTGAGGCTAATTCTTGAACCGTAAGTCATAGACGCTAGATCTTGGCGGCATTCGTCTCAGCGCCTGGCAATTAGTATAGAAGCACTGTCTTTGACTTCTCTGGATGTTTCCCAGGCGAGCTTTTGACAGTAAATCCTAGACGCTCGATCTTGGTTATTTTCGCTTTCGCGGCTGGCAGCAAAGTTCAGAACCATGTTTCTGTGAATAACTTTTGAACCGTAAGTCACAGACGCTCGCTCTTGGCTGCATTCGTTTCAGCTCGTGGCAGCCAGTCTAAAAAACACTATCTTGGACTTCTCTGGATGTTTCCCAGGCGAGCTATTGGCAGCATGTTCAGAACCACTGTTTCTGAGGCTAATTCTTGAACCGTGTCATAGACGCTCGATCTTGGCGGCATTCGTCTCAGCGCCTGGCAATTAGTATAGAAGCACTGTTTCCCACTGTTTCTGAGGCTAATTCTTGAACCGTAAGTCATAGACGCTAGATCTTGGCGGCATTCGTCTCAGCGCCTGGCAATTAGTATAGAAGCACTGTCTTTGACTTCTCTGGATGTTTCCCAGGCGAGCTTTTGACAAGTAAATCCTAGACGCTCGATCTTGGTTATTTTCGCTTTGGCGGCTGGCAGCAAAGTTCAGAACCATGTTTCTGTGAATAACTTTTGAACCGTAAGTCACAGACGCTCGCTCTTGGCTGCATTCGTTTCAGCTCGTGGCAGCCAGTCTAAAAAACACAATCTTGGACTTCTCTGGATGTTTCCCAGGCGAGCTATTGGCAGCATGTTCAGAACCACTGTTTCTGAGGCTAATTCTTGAACCGTAAGTCATAGACGCTCGATCTTGGCGGCATTCGTCTCAGCGCCTGGCAATTAGTATAGAAGCACTGTTTCCCACTGTTTCTGAGGCTAATTCTTGAACCGTAAGTCATAGACGCTAGATCTTGGCGGCATTCGTCTCAGCGCCTGGCAATTAGTATAGAAGCACTGTCTTTGACTTCTCTGGATGTTTCCCAGGCGAGCTATTGACAAGTAAATCCTAGACGCTCGATCTTGGTTATTTTCGCTTTCGCGGCTAGCAGCAAAGTTCAGAACCATGTTTCTGTGAATAACTCTTGAACCGTAAGTCACTGACGCTCGCTCTTGGCTGCATTCGTTTCAGCTCGTGGCAGCCAGTCTAAAAAACACAATCTTGGACTTCTCTGGATGTTTCCCAGGCGAGCTATTGGCAGCATGTTCAGAACCACTGTTTCTGAGGCTAATTCTTGAACCGTAAGTCATAGACGCTTGATCTTGGCGGCATTCGTCTCAGCGCCTGGCAATTAGTATAGAAGCACTGTTTCCCACTGTTTCTGAGGCTAATTCTTGAACCGTAAGTCATAGACGCTAGATCTTGGCGCATTCGTCTCAGCACCTGGCAATTAGTTTAGAAGCACTGTCTTTGACTTCTCTGGATGTTTCCCAGGCGAGCTATTGACAAGTAAATCCTAGACGCTCGATCTTGGTTATTTTCGCTTTCGCGGCTAGCAGCAAAGTTCAGAACCATGTTTCTGTGAATAACTCTTGAACCGTAAGTCACTGACGCTCGCTCTTGGCTGCATTCGTTTCAGCTCGTGGCAGCCAGTCTAAAAAACACAATCTTGGACTTCTCTGGATGTTTCCCAGGCGAGCTATTGGCAGCATGTTCAGAACCACTGTTTCTGAGGCTAATTCTTGAACCGTAAGTCATAGACGCTCGATCTTGGCGGCATTCGTCTCAGCGCCTGGCAATTAGTATAGAAGCACTGTTTCCCACTGTTTCTGAGGCTAATTCTTGAACCGTAAGTCATAGACGCTAGATCTTGGCGCATTCGTCTCAGCACCTGGCAATTAGTATAGAAGCACTGTCTTTGACTTCTCTGGATGTTTCCCAGGCGAGCTATTGACAAGTAAATCCTAGACGCTCGATCTTGGTTATTTTCGCTTTCGCGGCTGGCAGCAATGTTCAGAACTATGTTTCTGTGAATAACTTTTGAACCGTAAGTCACAGACGCTCGCTCTTGGCTGCATTCGTTTCAGCTCGTGGCAGCCAGTCTAAAATACACTATCTTGGACTTCTCTGAATGTTTCCCAGGCGAGCTATTGGCAGCATGTTCAGAACCACTGTTTCTGAGGCTAATTCTTGAACCGTGTCATAGACGCTCGATCTTGGCGGCATTCGTCTCAGCGCCTGGCAATTAGTATAGAAGCACTGTTTCCCACTGTTTCTGAGGCTAATTCTTGAACCGTAAGTCATAGACGCTAGATCTTGGCGGCATTCGTCTCAGCGCCTGGCAATTAGTATAGAAGCACTGTCTTTGACTTCTCTGGATGTTTCCCAGGCGAGCTTTTGACAAGTAAATCCTAGACGCTCGATCTTGGTTATTTTCGCTTTCGCGGCTGGCAGCAAAGTTCAGAACCATGTTTCTGTGAATAACTTTTGAACCGTAAGTCACAGACGCTCGCTCTTGGCTGCATTCGTTTCAGCTCGTGGCAGCCAGTCTAAAAAACACAATCTTGGACTTCTCTGGATGTTTCCCAGGCGAGCTATTGGCAGCATGTTCAGAACCACTGTTTCTGAGGCTAATTCTTGAACCGTAAGTCATAGACGCACGATCTTGGCGGCATTCGTCTCAGCGCCTGGCAATTAGTATAGAAGCACTGTTTCCCACTGTTTCTGAGGCTATTCTTGAACGTAAGTCATAGACGCTAGATCTTGGCGGCATTCGTCTCAGCACCTGGCAATTAGTATAGAAGCACTGTCTTTGACTTCTCTGGATGTTTCCCAGGCGAGCTATTGACAAGTAATTCCTAGACGCTCGATCTTGGTTATTTTCGCTTTCGCGGCTAGCAGCAAAGTTCAGAACCATGTTTCTGTGAATAACTCTTGAACCGTAAGTCACTGACGCTCGCTCTTGGCTGCATTCGTTTCAGCTCGTGGCAGCCAGTCTAAAAAACACAATCTTGGACTTCTCTGGATGTTTCCCAGGCGAGCTATTGGCAGCATGTTCAGAACCACTGTTTCTGAGGCTAATTCTTGAACCGTGTCATAGACGCTCGATCTTGGCGGCATTCGTCTCAGCGCCTGGCAATTAGTATAGAAGCACTGTTTCCCACTGTTTCTGAGGCTAATTCTTGAACCGTAAGTCATAGACGCTAGATCTTGGCGGCATTCGTCTCAGCGCCTGGCAATTAGTATAGAAGCACTGTCTTTGACTTCTCTGGATGTTTCCCAGGCGAGCTTTTGACAAGTAAATCCTAGACGCTCGATCTTGGTTATTTTCGCTTTCGCGGCTGGCAGCAAAGTTCAGAACCATGTTTCTGTGAATAACTTTTGAACCGTAAGTCACAGACGCTCGCTCTTGGCTGCATTCGTTTCAGCTCGTGGCAGCCAGTCTAAAAACACTATCTTGGACTTCTCTGGATGTTTCCCAGGCGAGCTATTGGCAGCATGTTCAGAACCACTGTTTCTGAGGCTAATTCTTGAACCGTGTCATAGACGCTCGATCTTGGCGGCATTCGTCTCAGCGCCTGGCAATTAGTATAGAAGCACTGTTTCCCACTGTTTCTGAGGCTAATTCTTGAACCGTAAGTCATAGACGCTAGATCTTGGCGGCATTCGTCTCAGCGCCTGGCAATTAGTATAGAAGCACTGTCTTTGACTTCTCTGGATGTTTCCCAGGCGAGCTTTTGACAAGTAAATCCTAGACGCTCGATCTTGGTTATTTTCGCTTTGGCGGCTGGCAGCAAAGTTCAGAACCATGTTTCTGTGAATAACTTTTGAACCGTAAGTCACAGACGCTCGCTCTTGGCTGCATTCGTTTCAGCTCGTGGCAGCCAGTCTAAAAAAACACAATCTTGGACTTCTCTGGATGTTTCCCAGGCGAGCTATTGGCAGCATGTTCAGAACCACTGTTTCTGAGGCTAATTCTTGAACCGTAAGTCATAGACGCTCGATCTTGGCGGCATTCGTCTCAGCGCCTGGCAATTAGTATAGAAGCACTGTTTCCCACTGTTTCTGAGGCTAATTCTTGAACCGTAAGTCATAGACGCTAGATCTTGGCGGCATTCGTCTCAGCGCCTGGCAATTAGTATAGAAGCACTGTCTTTGACTTCTCTGGATGTTTCCCAGGCGAGCTATTGACAAGTAAATCCTAGACGCTCGATCTTGGTTATTTTCGCTTTCGCGGCTGGCAGCAAAGTTCAGAACCATGTTTCTGTGAATAACTTTTGAACCGTAAGTCACAGACGCCCGCTCTTGGCTGCATTCGTTTCAGCTCGTGGCAGCCAGTCTAAAAAACACAATCTTGGACTTCTCTGGATGTTTCCCAGGCGAGCTATTGGCAGCATGTTCAGAACCACTGTTTCTGAGGCTAATTCTTGAACCGTAAGTCATAGACGCTCGATCTTGGCGGCATTCGTCTCAGCGCCTGGCAATTAGTATAGAAGCACTGTTTCCCACTGTTTCTGAGGCTAATTCTTGAACCGTAAGTCATAGACGCTAGACCTTGGCGGCATTCGTCTCAGCGCCTGGCAATTAGTATAGAAGCACTGTCTTTGACTTCTCTGGATGTTTCCCAGGCGAGCTTTTGACAAGTAAATCCTAGACGCTCGATCTTGGTTATTTTCGCTTTCGCGGCTGGCAGCAAAGTTCAGAACGATGTTTCTGTGAATAACTTTTGAACCGTAAGTCACAGACGCTAGCTCTTGGCTGCATTCGTTTCAGCTCGTGGCAGCCAGTCTAAAAAACACAATCTTGGACTTCTCTGGATATTTCCCAGGCGAGCTATTGGCAGCATGTTCAGAACCACTGTTTCTGAGGCTAATTCTTGAACCGTAAGTCATAGACGCTCGATCTTGGCGGCATTCGTCTCAGCGCCTGGCAATTAGTATAGAAGCACTGTTTCCCACTGTTTCTGAGGCTAATTCTTGAACCGTAAGTCATAGACGCTAGATCTTGGCGGCATTCGTCTCAGCACCTGGCAATTAGTATAGAAGCACTGTCTTTGACTTCTCTGGATGTTTCCCACGCGAGCTATTGACAAGTAAATCCTAGACGCTCGATCTTGGTTATTTTCGCTTTCGCGGCTGGCAGCAAAGTTCAGAACGATGTTTCTGTGAATAACTTTTGAACCGTAAGTCACAGACGCTCGCTCTTGGCTGCATTCGTTTCAGCTCGTGGCAGCCAGTCTAAAAAACACTATCTTGGACTTCTCTGGATGTTTCCCAGGCGAGCTATTGGCAGCATGTTCAGAACCACTGTTTCTGAGGCTAATTCTTGAACCGTGTCATAGACGCTCGATCTTGGCGGCATTCGTCTCAGCGCCTGGCAATTAGTATAGAAGCACTGTTTCCCACTGTTTCTGAGGCTAATTCTTGAACCGTAAGTCATAGACGCTAGATCTTGGCGGCATTCGTCTCAGCGCCTGGCAATTAGTATAGAAGCACTGTCTTTGACTTCTCTGGATGTTTCCCAGGCGAGCTTTTGACAAGTAAATCCTAGACGCTCGATGTTGGTTATTTTCGCTTTCGCGGCTGGCAGCAAAGTTCAGAACCATGTTTCTGTGAATAACTTTTGAACCGTAAGTCACAGACGCTCGCTCTTGGCTGCATTCGTTTCAGCTCGTGGCAGCCAGTCTAAAAAACACAATCTTGGACTTCTCTGGATGTTTCCCAGGCGAGCTATTGGCAGCATGTTCAGAACCACTGTTTCTGAGGCTAATTCTTGAACCGTAAGTCATAGACGCTCGATCTTGGCGGCATTCGTCTCAGCGCCTGGCAATTAGTATAGAAGCACTGTTTCCCACTGTTTCTGAGGCTAATTCTTGAACCGTAAGTCATAGACGCTAGATCTTGGCGGCATTCGTCTCAGCACCTGGCAATTAGTATAGAAGCACTGTCTTTGACTTCTCTGGATGTTTCCCAGGCGAGCTATTGACAAGTAAATCCTAGACGCTCGATCTTGGTTATTTTCGCTTTCGCGGCTGGCAGCAAAGTTCAGAACGATGTTTCTGTGAATAACTTTTGAACCGTAAGTCACAGACGCTCGCTCTTGGCTGCATTCGTTTCAGCTCGTGGCAGCCAGTCTAAAAAACACTATCTTGGACTTCTCTGGATGTTTCCCAGGCGAGCTATTGGCAGCATGTTCAGAACCACTGTTTCTGAGGCTAATTCTTGAACCGTGTCATAGACGCTCGATCTTGGCGGCATTCGTCTCAGCGCCTGGCAATTAGTATAGAAGCACTGTTTCCCACTGTTTCTGAGGCTAATTCTTGAACCGTAAGTCATAGACGCTAGATCTTGGCGGCATTCGTCTCAGCGCCTGGCAATTAGTATAGAAGCACTGTCTTTGACTTCTCTGGATGTTTCCCAGGCGAGCTTTTGACAAGTAAATCCTAGACGCTCGATCTTGGTTATTTTCGCTTTCGCGGCTGGCAGCAAAGTTCAGAACGATGTTTCTGTGAATAACTTTTGAACCGTAAGTCACAGACGCTAGCTCTTGGCTGAATTCGTTTCAGCTCGTGGCAGCCAGTCTAAAAAACACAATCTTGGACTTCTCTGGATATTTCCCAGGCGAGCTATTGGCAGCATGTTCAGAACCACTGTTTCTGAGGCTAATTCTTGAACCGTGTCATAGACGCTCGATCTTGGCGGCATTCGTCTCAGCGCCTGGCAATTAGTATAGAAGCACTGTTTCCCACTGTTTCTGAGGCTAATTCTTGAACCGTAAGTCATAGACGCTAGATCTTGGCGGCATTCGTCTCAGCGCCTGGCAATTAGTATAGAAGCACTGTCTTTGACTTCTCTGGATGTTTCCCAGGCGAGCTTTTGACAAGTAAATCCTAGACGCTCGATCTTGGTTATTTTCGCTTTGGCGGCTGGCAGCAAAGTTCAGAACCATGTTTCTGTGAATAACTTTTGAACCGTAAGTCACAGACGCTCGCTCTTGGCTGCATTCGTTTCAGCTCGTGGCAGCCAGTCTAAAAAACACAATCTTGGACTTCTCTGGATGTTTCCCAGGCGAGCTATTGGCAGCATGTTCAGAACCACTGTTTCTGAGGCTAATTCTTGAACCGTAAGTCATAGACGCTCGATCTTGGCGGCATTCGTCTCAGCGCCTGGCAATTAGTATAGAAGCACTGTTTCCCACTGTTTCTGAGGCTAATTCTTGAACCGTAAGTCATAGACGCTAGATCTTGGCGGCATTCGTCTCAGCGCCTGGCAATTAGTATAGAAGCACTGTCTTTGACTTCTCTGGATGTTTCCCAGGCGAGCTATTGACAAGTAAATCCTAGACGCTCGATCTTGGTTATTTTCGCTTTCGCGGCTAGCAGCAAAGTTCAGAACCATGTTTCTGTGAATAACTCTTGAACCGTAAGTCACTGACGCTCGCTCTTGGCTGCATTCGTTTCAGCTCGTGGCAGCCAGTCTAAAAAACACAATCTTGGACTTCTCTGGATGTTTCCCAGGCGAGCTATTGGCAGCATGTTCAGAACCACTGTTTCTGAGGCTAATTCTTGAACCGTAAGTCATAGACGCTTGATCTTGGCGGCATTCGTCTCAGCGCCTGGCAATTAGTATAGAAGCACTGTTTCCCACTGTTTCTGAGGCTAATTCTTGAACCGTAAGTCATAGACGCTAGATCTTGGCGCATTCGTCTCAGCACCTGGCAATTAGTTTAGAAGCACTGTCTTTGACTTCTCTGGATGTTTCCCAGGCGAGCTATTGACAAGTAAATCCTAGACGCTCGATCTTGGTTATTTTCGCTTTCGCGGCTAGCAGCAAAGTTCAGAACCATGTTTCTGTGAATAACTCTTGAACCGTAAGTCACTGACGCTCGCTCTTGGCTGCATTCGTTTCAGCTCGTGGCAGCCAGTCTAAAAAACACAATCTTGGACTTCTCTGGATGTTTCCCAGGCGAGCTATTGGCAGCATGTTCAGAACCACTGTTTCTGAGGCTAATTCTTGAACCGTAAGTCATAGACGCTCGATCTTGGCGGCATTCGTCTCAGCGCCTGGCAATTAGTATAGAAGCACTGTTTCCCACTGTTTCTGAGGCTAATTCTTGAACCGTAAGTCATAGACGCTAGATCTTGGCGGCATTCGTCTCAGCACCTGGCAATTAGTATAGAAGCACTGTCTTTGACTTCTCTGGATGTTTCCCAGGCGAGCTATTGACAAGTAAATCCTAGACGCTCGATCTTGGTTATTTTCGCTTTCGCGGCTGGCAGCAATGTTCAGAACTATGTTTCTGTGAATAACTTTTGAACCGTAAGTCACAGACGCTCGCTCTTGGCTGCATTCGTTTCAGCTCGTGGCAGCCAGTCTAAAATACACTATCTTGGACTTCTCTGAATGTTTCCCAGGCGAGCTATTGGCAGCATGTTCAGAACCACTGTTTCTGAGGCTAATTCTTGAACCGTGTCATAGACGCTCGATCTTGGCGGCATTCGTCTCAGCGCCTGGCAATTAGTATAGAAGCACTGTTTCCCACTGTTTCTGAGGCTAATTCTTGAACCGTAAGTCATAGACGCTAGATCTTGGCGGCATTCGTCTCAGCGCCTGGCAATTAGTATAGAAGCACTGTCTTTGACTTCTCTGGATGTTTCCCAGGCGAGCTTTTGACAAGTAAATCCTAGACGCTCGATCTTGGTTATTTTCGCTTTCGCGGCTGGCAGCAAAGTTCAGAACCATGTTTCTGTGAATAACTTTTGAACCGTAAGTCACAGACGCTCGCTCTTGGCTGCATTCGTTTCAGCTCGTGGCAGCCAGTCTAAAAAACACAATCTTGGACTTCTCTGGATGTTTCCCAGGCGAGCTATTGGCAGCATGTTCAGAACCACTGTTTCTGAGGCTAATTCTTGAACCGTAAGTCATAGACGCACGATCTTGGCGGCATTCGTCTCAGCGCCTGGCAATTAGTATAGAAGCACTGTTTCCCACTGTTTCTGAGGCTAATTCTTGAACCGTAAGTCATAGACGCTAGATCTTGGCGGCATTCGTCTCAGCACCTGGCAATTAGTATAGAAGCACTGTCTTTGACTTCTCTGGATGTTTCCCAGGCGAGCTATTGACAAGTAATTCCTAGACGCTCGATCTTGGTTATTTTCGCTTTCGCGGCTAGCAGCAAAGTTCAGAACCATGTTTCTGTGAATAACTCTTGAACCGTAAGTCACTGACGCTCGCTCTTGGCTGCATTCGTTTCAGCTCGTGGCAGCCAGTCTAAAAAACACAATCTTGGACTTCTCTGGATGTTTCCCAGGCGAGCTATTGGCAGCATGTTCAGAACCACTGTTTCTGAGGCTAATTCTTGAACCGTGTCATAGACGCTCGATCTTGGCGGCATTCGTCTCAGCGCCTGGCAATTAGTATAGAAGCACTGTTTCCCACTGTTTCTGAGGCTAATTCTTGAACCGTAAGTCATAGACGCTAGATCTTGGCGGCATTCGTCTCAGCGCCTGGCAATTAGTATAGAAGCACTGTCTTTGACTTCTCTGGATGTTTCCCAGGCGAGCTTTTGACAAGTAAATCCTAGACGCTCGATCTTGGTTATTTTCGCTTTCGCGGCTGGCAGCAAAGTTCAGAACGATGTTTCTGTGAATAACTTTTGAACCGTAAGTCACAGACGCTAGCTCTTGGCTGCATTCGTTTCAGCTCGTGGCAGCCAGTCTAAAAAACACAATCTTGGACTTCTCTGGATATTTCCCAGGCGAGCTATTGGCAGCATGTTCAGAACCACTGTTTCTGAGGCTAATTCTTGAACCGTAAGTCATAGACGCTCGATCTTGGCGGCATTCGTCTCAGCGCCTGGCAATTAGTATAGAAGCACTGTTTCCCACTGTTTCTGAGGCTAATTCTTGAACCGTAAGTCATAGACGCTAGATCTTGGCGGCATTCGTCTCAGCACCTGGCAATTAGTATAGAAGCACTGTCTTTGACTTCTCTGGATGTTTCCCACGCGAGCTATTGACAAGTAAATCCTAGACGCTCGATCTTGGTTATTTTCGCTTTCGCGGCTGGCAGCAAAGTTCAGAACGATGTTTCTGTGAATAACTTTTGAACCGTAAGTCACAGACGCTCGCTCTTGGCTGCATTCGTTTCAGCTCGTGGCAGCCAGTCTAAAAAACACTATCTTGGACTTCTCTGGATGTTTCCCAGGCGAGCTATTGGCAGCATGTTCAGAACCACTGTTTCTGAGGCTAATTCTTGAACCGTGTCATAGACGCTCGATCTTGGCGGCATTCGTCTCAGCGCCTGGCAATTAGTATAGAAGCACTGTTTCCCACTGTTTCTGAGGCTAATTCTTGAACCGTAAGTCATAGACGCTAGATCTTGGCGGCATTCGTCTCAGCGCCTGGCAATTAGTATAGAAGCACTGTCTTTGACTTCTCTGGATGTTTCCCAGGCGAGCTTTTGACAAGTAAATCCTAGACGCTCGATGTTGGTTATTTTCGCTTTCGCGGCTGGCAGCAAAGTTCAGAACCATGTTTCTGTGAATAACTTTTGAACCGTAAGTCACAGACGCTCGCTCTTGGCTGCATTCGTTTCAGCTCGTGGCAGCCAGTCTAAAAAACACAATCTTGGACTTCTCTGGATGTTTCCCAGGCGAGCTATTGGCAGCATGTTCAGAACCACTGTTTCTGAGGCTAATTCTTGAACCGTAAGTCATAGACGCTCGATCTTGGCGGCATTCGTCTCAGCGCCTGGCAATTAGTATAGAAGCACTGTTTCCCACTGTTTCTGAGGCTAATTCTTGAACCGTAAGTCATAGACGCTAGATCTTGGCGGCATTCGTCTCAGCACCTGGCAATTAGTATAGAAGCACTGTCTTTGACTTCTCTGGATGTTTCCCAGGCGAGCTATTGACAAGTAAATCCTAGACGCTCGATCTTGGTTATTTTCGCTTTCGCGGCTGGCAGCAAAGTTCAGAACCATGTTTCTGTGAATAACTTTTGAACCGTAAGTCACAGACGCTCGCTCTTGGCTGCATTCGTTTCAGCTCGTGGCAGCCAGTCTAAAAAACACTATCTTGGACTTCTCTGGATGTTTCCCAGGCGAGCTATTGGCAGCATGTTCAGAACCACTGTTTCTGAGGCTAATTCTTGAACCGTGTCATAGACGCTCGATCTTGGCGGCATTCGTCTCAGCGCCTGGCAATTAGTATAGAAGCACTGTTTCCCACTGTTTCTGAGGCTAATTCTTGAACCGTAAGTCATAGACGCTAGATCTTGGCGGCATTCGTCTCAGCGCCTGGCAATTAGTATAGAAGCACTGTCTTTGACTTCTCTGGATGTTTCCCAGGCGAGCTTTTGACAAGTAAATCCTAGACGCTCGATCTTGGTTATTTTCGCTTTCGCGGCTGGCAGCAAAGTTCAGAACGATGTTTCTGTGAATAACTTTTGAACCGTAAGTCACAGACGCTAGCTCTTGGCTGAATTCGTTTCAGCTCGTGGCAGCCAGTCTAAAAAACACAATCTTGGACTTCTCTGGATATTTCCCAGGCGAGCTATTGGCAGCATGTTCAGAACCACTGTTTCTGAGGCTAATTCTTGAACCGTGTCATAGACGCTCGATCTTGGCGGCATTCGTCTCAGCGCCTGGCAATTAGTATAGAAGCACTGTTTCCCACTGTTTCTGAGGCTAATTCTTGAACCGTAAGTCATAGACGCTAGATCTTGGCGGCATTCGTCTCAGCGCCTGGCAATTAGTATAGAAGCACTGTCTTTGACTTCTCTGGATGTTTCCCAGGCGAGCTTTTGACAAGTAAATCCTAGACGCTCGATCTTGGTTATTTTCGCTTTCGCGGCTGGCAGCAAAGTTCAGAACCATGTTTCTGTGAATAACTTTTGAACCGTAAGTCACAGACGCTCGCTCTTGGCTGCATTCGTTTCAGCTCGTGGCAGCCAGTCTAAAAAACACAATCTTGGACTTCTCTGGATGTTTCCCAGGCGAGCTATTGGCAGCATGTTCAGAACCACTGTTTCTGAGGCTAATTCTTGAACCGTAAGTCATAGACGCTCGATCTTGGCGGCATTCGTCTCAGCGCCTGGCAATTAGTATAGAAGCACTGTTTCCCACTGTTTCTGAGGCTAATTCTTGAACCGTAAGTCATAGACGCTAGATCTTGGCGGCATTCGTCTCAGCGCCTGGCAATTAGTATAGAAGCACTGTCTTTGACTTCTCTGGATGTTTCCCAGGCGAGCTTTTGACAAGTAAATCCTAGACGCTCGATGTTGGTTATTTTCGCTTTCGCGGCTGGCAGCAAAGTTCAGAACCATGTTTCTGTGAATAACTTTTGAACCGTAAGTCACAGACGCTCGCTCTTGGCTGCATTCGTTTCAGCTCGTGGCAGCCAGTCTAAAAAACACAATCTTGGACTTCTCTGGATGTTTCCCAGGCGAGCTATTGGCAGCATGTTCAGAACCACTGTTTCTGAGGCTAATTCTTGAACCGTGTCATAGACGCTCGATCTTGGCGGCATTCGTCTCAGCGCCTGGCAATTAGTATAGAAGCACTGTTTCCCACTGTTTCTGAGGCTAATTCTTGAACCGTAAGTCATAGACGCTAGATCTTGGCGGCATTCGTCTCAGCGCCTGGCAATTAGTATAGAAGCACTGTCTTTGACTTCTCTGGATGTTTCCCAGGCGAGCTTTTGACAAGTAAATCCTAGACGCTCGATCTTGGTTATTTTCGCTTTCGCGGCTGGCAGCAAAGTTCAGAACGATGTTTCTGTGAATAACTTTTGAACCGTAAGTCACAGACGCTAGCTCTTGGCTGCATTCGTTTCAGCTCGTGGCAGCCAGTCTAAAAAACACAATCTTGGACTTCTCTGGATATTTCCCAGGCGAGCTATTGGCAGCATGTTCAGAACCACTGTTTCTGAGGCTAATTCTTGAACCGTAAGTCATAGACGCTCGATCTTGGCGGCATTCGTCTCAGCGCCTGGCAATTAGTATAGAAGCACTGTTTCCCACTGTTTCTGAGGCTAATTCTTGAACCGTAAGTCATAGACGCTAGATCTTGGCGGCATTCGTCTCAGCACCTGGCAATTAGTATAGAAGCACTGTCTTTGACTTCTCTGGATGTTTCCCACGCGAGCTATTGACAAGTAAATCCTAGACGCTCGATCTTGGTTATTTTCGCTTTCGCGGCTGGCAGCAAAGTTCAGAACGATGTTTCTGTGAATAACTTTTGAACCGTAAGTCACAGACGCTCGCTCTTGGCTGCATTCGTTTCAGCTCGTGGCAGCCAGTCTAAAAAACACTATCTTGGACTTCTCTGGATGTTTCCCAGGCGAGCTATTGGCAGCATGTTCAGAACCACTGTTTCTGAGGCTAATTCTTGAACCGTGTCATAGACGCTCGATCTTGGCGGCATTCGTCTCAGCGCCTGGCAATTAGTATAGAAGCACTGTTTCCCACTGTTTCTGAGGCTAATTCTTGAACCGTAAGTCATAGACGCTAGATCTTGGCGGCATTCGTCTCAGCGCCTGGCAATTAGTATAGAAGCACTGTCTTTGACTTCTCTGGATGTTTCCCAGGCGAGCTTTTGACAAGTAAATCCTAGACGCTCGATGTTGGTTATTTTCGCTTTCGCGGCTGGCAGCAAAGTTCAGAACCATGTTTCTGTGAATAACTTTTGAACCGTAAGTCACAGACGCTCGCTCTTGGCTGCATTCGTTTCAGCTCGTGGCAGCCAGTCTAAAAAACACAATCTTGGACTTCTCTGGATGTTTCCCAGGCGAGCTATTGGCAGCATGTTCAGAACCACTGTTTCTGAGGCTAATTCTTGAACCGTAAGTCATAGACGCTCGATCTTGGCGGCATTCGTCTCAGCGCCTGGCAATTAGTATAGAAGCACTGTTTCCCACTGTTTCTGAGGCTAATTCTTGAACCGTAAGTCATAGACGCTAGATCTTGGCGGCATTCGTCTCAGCACCTGGCAATTAGTATAGAAGCACTGTCTTTGACTTCTCTGGATGTTTCCCAGGCGAGCTATTGACAAGTAAATCCTAGACGCTCGATCTTGGTTATTTTCGCTTTCGCGGCTGGCAGCAAAGTTCAGAACCATGTTTCTGTGAATAACTTTTGAACCGTAAGTCACAGACGCTCGCTCTTGGCTGCATTCGTTTCAGCTCGTGGCAGCCAGTCTAAAAAACACTATCTTGGACTTCTCTGGATGTTTCCCAGGCGAGCTATTGGCAGCATGTTCAGAACCACTGTTTCTGAGGCTAATTCTTGAACCGTGTCATAGACGCTCGATCTTGGCGGCATTCGTCTCAGCGCCTGGCAATTAGTATAGAAGCACTGTTTCCCACTGTTTCTGAGGCTAATTCTTGAACCGTAAGTCATAGACGCTAGATCTTGGCGGCATTCGTCTCAGCGCCTGGCAATTAGTATAGAAGCACTGTCTTTGACTTCTCTGGATGTTTCCCAGGCGAGCTTTTGACAAGTAAATCCTAGACGCTCGATCTTGGTTATTTTCGCTTTCGCGGCTGGCAGCAAAGTTCAGAACGATGTTTCTGTGAATAACTTTTGAACCGTAAGTCACAGACGCTAGCTCTTGGCTGAATTCGTTTCAGCTCGTGGCAGCCAGTCTAAAAAACACAATCTTGGACTTCTCTGGATATTTCCCAGGCGAGCTATTGGCAGCATGTTCAGAACCACTGTTTCTGAGGCTAATTCTTGAACCGTGTCATAGACGCTCGATCTTGGCGGCATTCGTCTCAGCGCCTGGCAATTAGTATAGAAGCACTGTTTCCCACTGTTTCTGAGGCTAATTCTTGAACCGTAAGTCATAGACGCTAGATCTTGGCGGCATTCGTCTCAGCGCCTGGCAATTAGTATAGAAGCACTGTCTTTGACTTCTCTGGATGTTTCCCAGGCGAGCTTTTGACAAGTAAATCCTAGACGCTCGATCTTGGTTATTTTCGCTTTCGCGGCTGGCAGCAAAGTTCAGAACCATGTTTCTGTGAATAACTTTTGAACCGTAAGTCACAGACGCTCGCTCTTGGCTGCATTCGTTTCAGCTCGTGGCAGCCAGTCTAAAAAACACAATCTTGGACTTCTCTGGATGTTTCCCAGGCGAGCTATTGGCAGCATGTTCAGAACCACTGTTTCTGAGGCTAATTCTTGAACCGTAAGTCATAGACGCTCGATCTTGGCGGCATTCGTCTCAGCGCCTGGCAATTAGTATAGAAGCACTGTTTCCCACTGTTTCTGAGGCTAATTCTTGAACCGTAAGTCATAGACGCTAGATCTTGGCGGCATTCGTCTCAGCGCCTGGCAATTAGTATAGAAGCACTGTCTTTGACTTCTCTGGATGTTTCCCAGGCGAGCTTTTGACAAGTAAATCCTAGACGCTCGATGTTGGTTATTTTCGCTTTCGCGGCTGGCAGCAAAGTTCAGAACCATGTTTCTGTGAATAACTTTTGAACCGTAAGTCACAGACGCTCGCTCTTGGCTGCATTCGTTTCAGCTCGTGGCAGCCAGTCTAAAAAACACAATCTTGGACTTCTCTGGATGTTTCCCAGGCGAGCTATTGGCAGCATGTTCAGAACCACTGTTTCTGAGGCTAATTCTTGAACCGTGTCATAGACGCTCGATCTTGGCGGCATTCGTCTCAGCGCCTGGCAATTAGTATAGAAGCACTGTTTCCCACTGTTTCTGAGGCTAATTCTTGAACCGTAAGTCATAGACGCTAGATCTTGGCGGCATTCGTCTCAGCGCCTGGCAATTAGTATAGAAGCACTGTCTTTGACTTCTCTGGATGTTTCCCAGGCGAGCTTTTGACAAGTAAATCCTAGACGCTCGATCTTGGTTATTTTCGCTTTGGCGGCTGGCAGCAAAGTTCAGAACCATGTTTCTGTGAATAACTTTTGAACCGTAAGTCACAGACGCTCGCTCTTGGCTGCATTCGTTTCAGCTCGTGGCAGCCAGTCTAAAAAACACAATCTTGGACTTCTCTGGATGTTTCCCAGGCGAGCTATTGGCAGCATGTTCAGAACCACTGTTTCTGAGGCTAATTCTTGAACCGTAAGTCATAGACGCTCGATCTTGGCGGCATTCGTCTCAGCGCCTGGCAATTAGTATAGAAGCACTGTTTCCCACTGTTTCTGAGGCTAATTCTTGAACCGTAAGTCATAGACGCTAGATCTTGGCGGCATTCGTCTCAGCGCCTGGCAATTAGTATAGAAGCACTGTCTTTGACTTCTCTGGATGTTTCCCAGGCGAGCTATTGACAAGTAAATCCTAGACGCTCGATCTTGGTTATTTTCGCTTTCGCGGCTGGCAGCAAAGTTCAGAACCATGTTTCTGTGAATAACTTTTGAACCGTAAGTCACAGACGCCCGCTCTTGGCTGCATTCGTTTCAGCTCGTGGCAGCCAGTCTAAAAAACACAATCTTGGACTT
Organism: Rhinoderma darwinii; assembly: GCF_050947455.1. Classification (NCBI taxonomy): domain Eukaryota; kingdom Metazoa; phylum Chordata; class Amphibia; order Anura; family Rhinodermatidae; genus Rhinoderma; species Rhinoderma darwinii. Next base: position 20,349 of record NW_027462634.1, read on the forward strand.
CTCTGGATGTTTCCCAGGCGAGCTATTGGCAGCATGTTCAGAACCACTGTTTCTGAGGCTAATTCTTGAACCGTAAGTCATAGACGCTCGATCTTGGCGGCATTCGTCTCAGCGCCTGGCAATTAGTATAGAAGCACTGTTTCCCACTGTTTCTGAGGCTAATTCTTGAACCGTAAGTCATAGACGCTAGACCTTGGCGGCATTCGTCTCAGCGCCTGGCAATTAGTATAGAAGCACTGTCTTTGACTTCTCTGGATGTTTCCCAGGCGAGCTTTTGACAAGTAAATCCTAGACGCTCGATCTTGGTTATTTTCGCTTTCGCGGCTGGCAGCAAAGTTCAGAACGATGTTTCTGTGAATAACTTTTGAACCGTAAGTCACAGACGCTAGCTCTTGGCTGCATTCGTTTCAGCTCGTGGCAGCCAGTCTAAAAAACACAATCTTGGACTTCTCTGGATATTTCCCAGGCGAGCTATTGGCAGCATGTTCAGAACCACTGTTTCTGAGGCTAATTCTTGAACCGTAAGTCATAGACGCTCGATCTTGGCGGCATTCGTCTCAGCGCCTGGCAATTAGTATAGAAGCACTGTTTCCCACTGTTTCTGAGGCTAATTCTTGAACCGTAAGTCATAGACGCTAGATCTTGGCGCATTCGTCTCAGCACCTGGCAATTAGTTTAGAAGCACTGTCTTTGACTTCTCTGGATGTTTCCCAGGCGAGCTATTGACAAGTAAATCCTAGACGCTCGATCTTGGTTATTTTCGCTTTCGCGGCTAGCAGCAAAGTTCAGAACCATGTTTCTGTGAATAACTCTTGAACCGTAAGTCACTGACGCTCGCTCTTGGCTGCATTCGTTTCAGCTCGTGGCAGCCAGTCTAAAAAACACAATCTTGGACTTCTCTGGATGTTTCCCAGGCGAGCTATTGGCAGCATGTTCAGAACCACTGTTTCTGAGGCTAATTCTTGAACCGTAAGTCATAGACGCTCGATCTTGGCGGCATTCGTCTCAGCGCCTGGCAATTAGTATAGAAGCACTGTTTCCCACTGTTTCTGAGGCTAATTCTTGAACCGTAAGTCATAGACGCTAGATCTTGGCGGCATTCGTCTCAGCACCTGGCAATTAGTATAGAAGCACTGTCTTTGACTTCTCTGGATGTTTCCCAGGCGAGCTATTGACAAGTAAATCCTAGACGCTCGATCTTGGTTATTTTCGCTTTCGCGGCTGGCAGCAATGTTCAGAACTATGTTTCTGTGAATAACTTTTGAACCGTAAGTCACAGACGCTCGCTCTTGGCTGCATTCGTTTCAGCTCGTGGCAGCCAGTCTAAAATACACTATCTTGGACTTCTCTGAATGTTTCCCAGGCGAGCTATTGGCAGCATGTTCAGAACCACTGTTTCTGAGGCTAATTCTTGAACCGTGTCATAGACGCTCGATCTTGGCGGCATTCGTCTCAGCGCCTGGCAATTAGTATAGAAGCACTGTTTCCCACTGTTTCTGAGGCTAATTCTTGAACCGTAAGTCATAGACGCTAGATCTTGGCGGCATTCGTCTCAGCGCCTGGCAATTAGTATAGAAGCACTGTCTTTGACTTCTCTGGATGTTTCCCAGGCGAGCTTTTGACAAGTAAATCCTAGACGCTCGATCTTGGTTATTTTCGCTTTCGCGGCTGGCAGCAAAGTTCAGAACCATGTTTCTGTGAATAACTTTTGAACCGTAAGTCACAGACGCTCGCTCTTGGCTGCATTCGTTTCAGCTCGTGGCAGCCAGTCTAAAAAACACAATCTTGGACTTCTCTGGATGTTTCCCAGGCGAGCTATTGGCAGCATGTTCAGAACCACTGTTTCTGAGGCTAATTCTTGAACCGTAAGTCATAGACGCACGATCTTGGCGGCATTCGTCTCAGCGCCTGGCAATTAGTATAGAAGCACTGTTTCCCACTGTTTCTGAGGCTAATTCTTGAACCGTAAGTCATAGACGCTAGATCTTGGCGGCATTCGTCTCAGCACCTGGCAATTAGTATAGAAGCACTGTCTTTGACTTCTCTGGATGTTTCCCAGGCGAGCTATTGACAAGTAATTCCTAGACGCTCGATCTTGGTTATTTTCGCTTTCGCGGCTAGCAGCAAAGTTCAGAACCATGTTTCTGTGAATAACTCTTGAACCGTAAGTCACTGACGCTCGCTCTTGGCTGCATTCGTTTCAGCTCGTGGCAGCCAGTCTAAAAAACACAATCTTGGACTTCTCTGGATGTTTCCCAGGCGAGCTATTGGCAGCATGTTCAGAACCACTGTTTCTGAGGCTAATTCTTGAACCGTGTCATAGACGCTCGATCTTGGCGGCATTCGTCTCAGCGCCTGGCAATTAGTATAGAAGCACTGTTTCCCACTGTTTCTGAGGCTAATTCTTGAACCGTAAGTCATAGACGCTAGATCTTGGCGGCATTCGTCTCAGCGCCTGGCAATTAGTATAGAAGCACTGTCTTTGACTTCTCTGGATGTTTCCCAGGCGAGCTTTTGACAAGTAAATCCTAGACGCTCGATCTTGGTTATTTTCGCTTTCGCGGCTGGCAGCAAAGTTCAGAACGATGTTTCTGTGAATAACTTTTGAACCGTAAGTCACAGACGCTAGCTCTTGGCTGCATTCGTTTCAGCTCGTGGCAGCCAGTCTAAAAAACACAATCTTGGACTTCTCTGGATATTTCCCAGGCGAGCTATTGGCAGCATGTTCAGAACCACTGTTTCTGAGGCTAATTCTTGAACCGTAAGTCATAGACGCTCGATCTTGGCGGCATTCGTCTCAGCGCCTGGCAATTAGTATAGAAGCACTGTTTCCCACTGTTTCTGAGGCTAATTCTTGAACCGTAAGTCATAGACGCTAGATCTTGGCGGCATTCGTCTCAGCACCTGGCAATTAGTATAGAAGCACTGTCTTTGACTTCTCTGGATGTTTCCCACGCGAGCTATTGACAAGTAAATCCTAGACGCTCGATCTTGGTTATTTTCGCTTTCGCGGCTGGCAGCAAAGTTCAGAACGATGTTTCTGTGAATAACTTTTGAACCGTAAGTCACAGACGCTCGCTCTTGGCTGCATTCGTTTCAGCTCGTGGCAGCCAGTCTAAAAAACACTATCTTGGACTTCTCTGGATGTTTCCCAGGCGAGCTATTGGCAGCATGTTCAGAACCACTGTTTCTGAGGCTAATTCTTGAACCGTGTCATAGACGCTCGATCTTGGCGGCATTCGTCTCAGCGCCTGGCAATTAGTATAGAAGCACTGTTTCCCACTGTTTCTGAGGCTAATTCTTGAACCGTAAGTCATAGACGCTAGATCTTGGCGGCATTCGTCTCAGCGCCTGGCAATTAGTATAGAAGCACTGTCTTTGACTTCTCTGGATGTTTCCCAGGCGAGCTTTTGACAAGTAAATCCTAGACGCTCGATGTTGGTTATTTTCGCTTTCGCGGCTGGCAGCAAAGTTCAGAACCATGTTTCTGTGAATAACTTTTGAACCGTAAGTCACAGACGCTCGCTCTTGGCTGCATTCGTTTCAGCTCGTGGCAGCCAGTCTAAAAAACACAATCTTGGACTTCTCTGGATGTTTCCCAGGCGAGCTATTGGCAGCATGTTCAGAACCACTGTTTCTGAGGCTAATTCTTGAACCGTAAGTCATAGACGCTCGATCTTGGCGGCATTCGTCTCAGCGCCTGGCAATTAGTATAGAAGCACTGTTTCCCACTGTTTCTGAGGCTAATTCTTGAACCGTAAGTCATAGACGCTAGATCTTGGCGGCATTCGTCTCAGCACCTGGCAATTAGTATAGAAGCACTGTCTTTGACTTCTCTGGATGTTTCCCAGGCGAGCTATTGACAAGTAAATCCTAGACGCTCGATCTTGGTTATTTTCGCTTTCGCGGCTGGCAGCAAAGTTCAGAACCATGTTTCTGTGAATAACTTTTGAACCGTAAGTCACAGACGCTCGCTCTTGGCTGCATTCGTTTCAGCTCGTGGCAGCCAGTCTAAAAAACACTATCTTGGACTTCTCTGGATGTTTCCCAGGCGAGCTATTGGCAGCATGTTCAGAACCACTGTTTCTGAGGCTAATTCTTGAACCGTGTCATAGACGCTCGATCTTGGCGGCATTCGTCTCAGCGCCTGGCAATTAGTATAGAAGCACTGTTTCCCACTGTTTCTGAGGCTAATTCTTGAACCGTAAGTCATAGACGCTAGATCTTGGCGGCATTCGTCTCAGCGCCTGGCAATTAGTATAGAAGCACTGTCTTTGACTTCTCTGGATGTTTCCCAGGCGAGCTTTTGACAAGTAAATCCTAGACGCTCGATCTTGGTTATTTTCGCTTTCGCGGCTGGCAGCAAAGTTCAGAACGATGTTTCTGTGAATAACTTTTGAACCGTAAGTCACAGACGCTAGCTCTTGGCTGAATTCGTTTCAGCTCGTGGCAGCCAGTCTAAAAAACACAATCTTGGACTTCTCTGGATATTTCCCAGGCGAGCTATTGGCAGCATGTTCAGAACCACTGTTTCTGAGGCTAATTCTTGAACCGTGTCATAGACGCTCGATCTTGGCGGCATTCGTCTCAGCGCCTGGCAATTAGTATAGAAGCACTGTTTCCCACTGTTTCTGAGGCTAATTCTTGAACCGTAAGTCATAGACGCTAGATCTTGGCGGCATTCGTCTCAGCGCCTGGCAATTAGTATAGAAGCACTGTCTTTGACTTCTCTGGATGTTTCCCAGGCGAGCTTTTGACAAGTAAATCCTAGACGCTCGATCTTGGTTATTTTCGCTTTCGCGGCTGGCAGCAAAGTTCAGAACCATGTTTCTGTGAATAACTTTTGAACCGTAAGTCACAGACGCTCGCTCTTGGCTGCATTCGTTTCAGCTCGTGGCAGCCAGTCTAAAAAACACAATCTTGGACTTCTCTGGATGTTTCCCAGGCGAGCTATTGGCAGCATGTTCAGAACCACTGTTTCTGAGGCTAATTCTTGAACCGTAAGTCATAGACGCTCGATCTTGGCGGCATTCGTCTCAGCGCCTGGCAATTAGTATAGAAGCACTGTTTCCCACTGTTTCTGAGGCTAATTCTTGAACCGTAAGTCATAGACGCTAGATCTTGGCGGCATTCGTCTCAGCGCCTGGCAATTAGTATAGAAGCACTGTCTTTGACTTCTCTGGATGTTTCCCAGGCGAGCTTTTGACAAGTAAATCCTAGACGCTCGATGTTGGTTTTTTTCGCTTTCGCGGCTGGCAGCAAAGTTCAGAACCATGTTTCTGTGAATAACTTTTGAACCGTAAGTCACAGACGCTCGCTCTTGGCTGCATTCGTTTCAGCTCGTGGCAGCCAGTCTAAAAAACACAATCTTGGACTTCTCTGGATGTTTCCCAGGCGAGCTATTGGCAGCATGTTCAGAACCACTGTTTCTGAGGCTAATTCTTGAACCGTGTCATAGACGCTCGATCTTGGCGGCATTCGTCTCAGCGCCTGGCAATTAGTATAGAAGCACTGTTTCCCACTGTTTCTGAGGCTAATTCTTGAACCGTAAGTCATAGACGCTAGATCTTGGCGGCATTCGTCTCAGCGCCTGGCAATTAGTATAGAAGCACTGTCTTTGACTTCTCTGGATGTTTCCCAGGCGAGCTTTTGACAAGTAAATCCTAGACGCTCGATCTTGGTTATTTTCGCTTTGGCGGCTGGCAGCAAAGTTCAGAACCATGTTTCTGTGAATAACTTTTGAACCGTAAGTCACAGACGCTCGCTCTTGGCTGCATTCGTTTCAGCTCGTGGCAGCCAGTCTAAAAAACACAATCTTGGACTTCTCTGGATGTTTCCCAGGCGAGCTATTGGCAGCATGTTCAGAACCACTGTTTCTGAGGCTAATTCTTGAACCGTAAGTCATAGACGCTCGATCTTGGCGGCATTCGTCTCAGCGCCTGGCAATTAGTATAGAAGCACTGTTTCCCACTGTTTCTGAGGCTAATTCTTGAACCGTAAGTCATAGACGCTAGATCTTGGCGGCATTCGTCTCAGCGCCTGGCAATTAGTATAGAAGCACTGTCTTTGACTTCTCTGGATGTTTCCCAGGCGAGCTATTGACAAGTAAATCCTAGACGCTCGATCTTGGTTATTTTCGCTTTCGCGGCTGGCAGCAAAGTTCAGAACCATGTTTCTGTGAATAACTTTTGAACCGTAAGTCACAGACGCCCGCTCTTGGCTGCATTCGTTTCAGCTCGTGGCAGCCAGTCTAAAAAACACAATCTTGGACTTCTCTGGATGTTTCCCAGGCGAGCTATTGGCAGCATGTTCAGAACCACTGTTTCTGAGGCTAATTCTTGAACCGTAAGTCATAGACGCTCGATCTTGGCGGCATTCGTCTCAGCGCCTGGCAATTAGTATAGAAGCACTGTTTCCCACTGTTTCTGAGGCTAATTCTTGAACCGTAAGTCATAGACGCTAGACCTTGGCGGCATTCGTCTCAGCGCCTGGCAATTAGTATAGAAGCACTGTCTTTGACTTCTCTGGATGTTTCCCAGGCGAGCTTTTGACAAGTAAATCCTAGACGCTCGATCTTGGTTATTTTCGCTTTCGCGGCTGGCAGCAAAGTTCAGAACGATGTTTCTGTGAATAACTTTTGAACCGTAAGTCACAGACGCTAGCTCTTGGCTGCATTCGTTTCAGCTCGTGGCAGCCAGTCTAAAAAACACAATCTTGGACTTCTCTGGATATTTCCCAGGCGAGCTATTGGCAGCATGTTCAGAACCACTGTTTCTGAGGCTAATTCTTGAACCGTAAGTCATAGACGCTCGATCTTGGCGGCATTCGTCTCAGCGCCTGGCAATTAGTATAGAAGCACTGTTTCCCACTGTTTCTGAGGCTAATTCTTGAACCGTAAGTCATAGACGCTAGATCTTGGCGCATTCGTCTCAGCACCTGGCAATTAGTTTAGAAGCACTGTCTTTGACTTCTCTGGATGTTTCCCAGGCGAGCTATTGACAAGTAAATCCTAGACGCTCGATCTTGGTTATTTTCGCTTTCGCGGCTAGCAGCAAAGTTCAGAACCATGTTTCTGTGAATAACTCTTGAACCGTAAGTCACTGACGCTCGCTCTTGGCTGCATTCGTTTCAGCTCGTGGCAGCCAGTCTAAAAAACACAATCTTGGACTTCTCTGGATGTTTCCCAGGCGAGCTATTGGCAGCATGTTCAGAACCACTGTTTCTGAGGCTAATTCTTGAACCGTAAGTCATAGACGCTCGATCTTGGCGGCATTCGTCTCAGCGCCTGGCAATTAGTATAGAAGCACTGTTTCCCACTGTTTCTGAGGCTAATTCTTGAACCGTAAGTCATAGACGCTAGATCTTGGCGGCATTCGTCTCAGCACCTGGCAATTAGTATAGAAGCACTGTCTTTGACTTCTCTGGATGTTTCCCAGGCGAGCTATTGACAAGTAAATCCTAGACGCTCGATCTTGGTTATTTTCGCTTTCGCGGCTGGCAGCAATGTTCAGAACTATGTTTCTGTGAATAACTTTTGAACCGTAAGTCACAGACGCTCGCTCTTGGCTGCATTCGTTTCAGCTCGTGGCAGCCAGTCTAAAATACACTATCTTGGACTTCTCTGAATGTTTCCCAGGCGAGCTATTGGCAGCATGTTCAGAACCACTGTTTCTGAGGCTAATTCTTGAACCGTGTCATAGACGCTCGATCTTGGCGGCATTCGTCTCAGCGCCTGGCAATTAGTATAGAAGCACTGTTTCCCACTGTTTCTGAGGCTAATTCTTGAACCGTAAGTCATAGACGCTAGATCTTGGCGGCATTCGTCTCAGCGCCTGGCAATTAGTATAGAAGCACTGTCTTTGACTTCTCTGGATGTTTCCCAGGCGAGCTTTTGACAAGTAAATCCTAGACGCTCGATCTTGGTTATTTTCGCTTTCGCGGCTGGCAGCAAAGTTCAGAACCATGTTTCTGTGAATAACTTTTGAACCGTAAGTCACAGACGCTCGCTCTTGGCTGCATTCGTTTCAGCTCGTGGCAGCCAGTCTAAAAAACACAATCTTGGACTTCTCTGGATGTTTCCCAGGCGAGCTATTGGCAGCATGTTCAGAACCACTGTTTCTGAGGCTAATTCTTGAACCGTAAGTCATAGACGCACGATCTTGGCGGCATTCGTCTCAGCGCCTGGCAATTAGTATAGAAGCACTGTTTCCCACTGTTTCTGAGGCTAATTCTTGAACCGTAAGTCATAGACGCTAGATCTTGGCGGCATTCGTCTCAGCACCTGGCAATTAGTATAGAAGCACTGTCTTTGACTTCTCTGATGTTTCCCAGGCGAGCTATTGACAAGTAATTCCTAGACGCTCGATCTTGGTTATTTTCGCTTTCGCGGCTAGCAGCAAAGTTCAGAACCATGTTTCTGTGAATAACTCTTGAACCGTAAGTCACTGACGCTCGCTCTTGGCTGCATTCGTTTCAGCTCGTGGCAGCCAGTCTAAAAAACACAATCTTGGACTTCTCTGGATGTTTCCCAGGCGAGCTATTGGCAGCATGTTCAGAACCACTGTTTCTGAGGCTAATTCTTGAACCGTGTCATAGACGCTCGATCTTGGCGGCATTCGTCTCAGCGCCTGGCAATTAGTATAGAAGCACTGTTTCCCACTGTTTCTGAGGCTAATTCTTGAACCGTAAGTCATAGACGCTAGATCTTGGCGGCATTCCGTCTCAGCGCCTGGCAATTAGTATAGAAGCACTGTCTTTGACTTCTCTGGATGTTTCCCAGGCGAGCTTTTGACAAGTAAATCCTAGACGCTCGATCTTGGTTATTTTCGCTTTCGCGGCTGGCAGCAAAGTTCAGAACGATGTTTCTGTGAATAACTTTTGAACCGTAAGTCACAGACGCTAGCTCTTGGCTGCATTCGTTTCAGCTCGTGGCAGCCAGTCTAAAAAACACAATCTTGGACTTCTCTGGATATTTCCCAGGCGAGCTATTGGCAGCATGTTCAGAACCACTGTTTCTGAGGCTAATTCTTGAACCGTAAGTCATAGACGCTCGATCTTGGCGGCATTCGTCTCAGCGCCTGGCAATTAGTATAGAAGCACTGTTTCCCACTGTTTCTGAGGCTAATTCTTGAACCGTAAGTCATAGACGCTAGATCTTGGCGGCATTCGTCTCAGCACCTGGCAATTAGTATAGAAGCACTGTCTTTGACTTCTCTGGATGTTTCCCACGCGAGCTATTGACAAGTAAATCCTAGACGCTCGATCTTGGTTATTTTCGCTTTCGCGGCTGGCAGCAAAGTTCAGAACGATGTTTCTGTGAATAACTTTTGAACCGTAAGTCACAGACGCTCGCTCTTGGCTGCATTCGTTTCAGCTCGTGGCAGCCAGTCTAAAAAACACTATCTTGGACTTCTCTGGATGTTTCCCAGGCGAGCTATTGGCAGCATGTTCAGAACCACTGTTTCTGAGGCTAATTCTTGAACCGTGTCATAGACGCTCGATCTTGGCGGCATTCGTCTCAGCGCCTGGCAATTAGTATAGAAGCACTGTTTCCCACTGTTTCTGAGGCTAATTCTTGAACCGTAAGTCATAGACGCTAGATCTTGGCGGCATTCGTCTCAGCGCCTGGCAATTAGTATAGAAGCACTGTCTTTGACTTCTCTGGATGTTTCCCAGGCGAGCTTTTGACAAGTAAATCCTAGACGCTCGATGTTGGTTATTTTCGCTTTCGCGGCTGGCAGCAAAGTTCAGAACCATGTTTCTGTGAATAACTTTTGAACCGTAAGTCACAGACGCTCGCTCTTGGCTGCATTCGTTTCAGCTCGTGGCAGCCAGTCTAAAAAACACAATCTTGGACTTCTCTGGATGTTTCCCAGGCGAGCTATTGGCAGCATGTTCAGAACCACTGTTTCTGAGGCTAATTCTTGAACCGTAAGTCATAGACGCTCGATCTTGGCGGCATTCGTCTCAGCGCCTGGCAATTAGTATAGAAGCACTGTTTCCCACTGTTTCTGAGGCTAATTCTTGAACCGTAAGTCATAGACGCTAGATCTTGGCGGCATTCGTCTCAGCACCTGGCAATTAGTATAGAAGCACTGTCTTTGACTTCTCTGGATGTTTCCCAGGCGAGCTATTGACAAGTAAATCCTAGACGCTCGATCTTGGTTATTTTCGCTTTCGCGGCTGGCAGCAAAGTTCAGAACGATGTTTCTGTGAATAACTTTTGAACCGTAAGTCACAGACGCTCGCTCTTGGCTGCATTCGTTTCAGCTCGTGGCAGCCAGTCTAAAAAACACTATCTTGGACTTCTCTGGATGTTTCCCAGGCGAGCTATTGGCAGCATGTTCAGAACCACTGTTTCTGAGGCTAATTCTTGAACCGTGTCATAGACGCTCGATCTTGGCGGCATTCGTCTCAGCGCCTGGCAATTAGTATAGAAGCACTGTTTCCCACTGTTTCTGAGGCTAATTCTTGAACCGTAAGTCATAGACGCTAGATCTTGGCGGCATTCGTCTCAGCGCCTGGCAATTAGTATAGAAGCACTGTCTTTGACTTCTCTGGATGTTTCCCAGGCGAGCTTTTGACAAGTAAATCCTAGACGCTCGATCTTGGTTATTTTCGCTTTCGCGGCTGGCAGCAAAGTTCAGAACGATGTTTCTGTGAATAACTTTTGAACCGTAAGTCACAGACGCTAGCTCTTGGCTGAATTCGTTTCAGCTCGTGGCAGCCAGTCTAAAAAACACAATCTTGGACTTCTCTGGATATTTCCCAGGCGAGCTATTGGCAGCATGTTCAGAACCACTGTTTCTGAGGCTAATTCTTGAACCGTGTCATAGACGCTCGATCTTGGCGGCATTCGTCTCAGCGCCTGGCAATTAGTATAGAAGCACTGTTTCCCACTGTTTCTGAGGCTAATTCTTGAACCGTAAGTCATAGACGCTAGATCTTGGCGGCATTCGTCTCAGCGCCTGGCAATTAGTATAGAAGCACTGTCTTTGACTTCTCTGGATGTTTCCCAGGCGAGCTTTTGACAAGTAAATCCTAGACGCTCGATGTTGGTTATTTTCGCTTTCGCGGCTGGCAGCAAAGTTCAGAACCATGTTTCTGTGAATAACTTTTGAACCGTAAGTCACAGACGCTCGCTCTTGGCTGCATTCGTTTCAGCTCGTGGCAGCCAGTCTAAAAAACACAATCTTGGACTTCTCTGGATGTTTCCCAGGCGAGCTATTGGCAGCATGTTCAGAACCACTGTTTCTGAGGCTAATTCTTGAACCGTAAGTCATAGACGCTCGATCTTGGCGGCATTCGTCTCAGCGCCTGGCAATTAGTATAGAAGCACTGTTTCCCACTGTTTCTGAGGCTAATTCTTGAACCGTAAGTCATAGACGCTAGATCTTGGCGGCATTCGTCTCAGCGCCTGGCAATTAGTATAGAAGCACTGTCTTTGACTTCTCTGGATGTTTCCCAGGCGAGCTTTTGACAAGTAAATCCTAGACGCTCGATGTTGGTTATTTTCGCTTTCGCGGCTGGCAGCAAAGTTCAGAACCATGTTTCTGTGAATAACTTTTGAACCGTAAGTCACAGACGCTCGCTCTTGTCTGCATTCGTTTCAGCTCGTGGCAGCCAGTCTAAAAAACACAATCTTGGACTTCTCTGGATGTTTCCCAGGCGAGCTATTGGCAGCATGTTCAGAACCACTGTTTCTGAGGCTAATTCTTGAACCGTAAGTCATAGACGCTCGATCTTGGCGGCATTCGTCTCAGCGCCTGGCAATTAGTATAGAAGCACTGTTTCCCACTGTTTCTGAGGCTAATTCTTGAACCGTAAGTCATAGACGCTAGATCTTGGCGGCATTCGTCTCAGCGCCTGGCAATTAGTATAGAAGCACTGTCTTTGACTTCTCTGGATGTTTCCCAGGCGAGCTTTTGACAAGTAAATCCTAGACGCTCGATGTTGGTTATTTTCGCTTTCGCGGCTGGCAGCAAAGTTCAGAACCATGTTTCTGTGAATAACTTTTGAACCGTAAGTCACAGACGCTCGCTCTTGGCTGCATTCGTTTCAGCTCGTGGCAGCCAGTCTAAAAAACACAATCTTGGACTTCTCTGGATGTTTCCCAGGCGAGCTATTGGCAGCATGTTCAGAACCACTGTTTCTGAGGCTAATTCTTGAACCGTGTCATAGACGCTCGATCTTGGCGGCATTCGTCTCAGCGCCTGGCAATTAGTATAGAAGCACTGTTTCCCACTGTTTCTGAGGCTAATTCTTGAACCGTAAGTCATAGACGCTAGATCTTGGCGGCATTCGTCTCAGCACCTGGCAATTAGTATAGAAGCACTGTCTTTGACTTCTCTGGATGTTTCCCAGGCGAGCTATTGACAAGTAAATCCTAGACGCTCGATCTTGGTTATTTTCGCTTTCGCGGCTGGCAGCAAAGTTCAGAACGATGTTTCTGTGAATAACTTTTGAACCGTAAGTCACAGACGCTCGCTCTTGGCTGCATTCGTTTCAGCTCGTGGCAGCCAGTCTAAAAAACACTATCTTGGACTTCTCTGGATGTTTCCCAGGCGAGCTATTGGCAGCATGTTCAGAACCACTGTTTCTGAGGCTAATTCTTGAACCGTGTCATAGACGCTCGATCTTGGCGGCATTCGTCTCAGCGCCTGGCAATTAGTATAGAAGCACTGTTTCCCACTGTTTCTGAGGCTAATTCTTGAACCGTAAGTCATAGACGCTAGATCTTGGCGGCATTCGTCTCAGCGCCTGGCAATTAGTATAGAAGCACTGTCTTTGACTTCTCTGGATGTTTCCCAGGCGAGCTTTTGACAAGTAAATCCTAGACGCTCGATCTTGGTTATTTTCGCTTTCGCGGCTGGCAGCAAAGTTCAGAACGATGTTTCTGTGAATAACTTTTGAACCGTAAGTCACAGACGCTAGCTCTTGGCTGAATTCGTTTCAGCTCGTGGCAGCCAGTCTAAAAAACACAATCTTGGACTTCTCTGGATATTTCCCAGGCGAGCTATTGGCAGCATGTTCAGAACCACTGTTTCTGAGGCTAATTCTTGAACCGTGTCATAGACGCTCGATCTTGGCGGCATACGTCTCAGCGCCTGGCAATTAGTATAGAAGCACTGTTTCCCACTGTTTCTGAGGCTAATTCTTGAACCGTAAGTCATAGACGCTAGATCTTGGCGGCATTCGTCTCAGCGCCTGGCAATTAGTATAGAAGCACTGTCTTTGACTTCTCTGGATGTTTCCCAGGCGAGCTTTTGACAAGTAAATCCTAGACGCTCGATGTTGGTTATTTTCGCTTTCGCGGCTGGCAGCAAAGTTCAGAACGATGTTTCTGTGAATAACTTTTGAACCGTAAGTCACAGACGCTCGCTCTTGGCTGCATTCGTTTCAGCTCGTGGCAGCCAGTCTAAAAAACACAATCTTGGACTTCTCTGGATGTTTCCCAGGCGAGCTATTGGCAGCATGTTCAGAACCACTGTTTCTGAGGCTAATTCTTGAACCGTAAGTCATAGACGCTCGATCTTGGCGGCATTCGTCTCAGCGCCTGGGAATTAGTATAGAAGCACTGTTTCCCACTGTTTCTGAGGCTAATTCTTGAACCGTAAGTCATAGACGCTAGATCTTGGCGGCATTCGTCTCAGCGCCTGACAATTAGTATAGAAGCACTGTCTTTGACTTCTCTGGATGTTTCCCAGGCGAGCTATTGACAAGTAAATCCTAGACGCTCGATCTTGGTTATTTTCGCTTTCGCGGCTGGCAGCAAAGTTCAGAACCATGTTTCTGTGAATAACTTTTGAACCGTAAGTCACAGACGCTAGCTCTTGGCTGCATTCGTTTCAGCTCGTGGCAGCCAGTCTAAAAAACACAATCGTGGACTTCTCTGGATGTTTCCCAGGCGAGCTATTGGCAGCATGTTCAGAACCACTGTTTCTGAGGCTAATTCTTGAACCGTAAGTCATAGACGCTCGATCTTGGCGGCATTCGTCTCAGCGCCTGGCAATTAGTATAGAAGCACTGTTTCCCACTGTTTCTGAGGCTAATTCTTGAACCGTAAGTCATAGACGCTAGATCTTGGCGGCATTCGTCTCAGCGCCTGGCAATTAGTATAGAAGCACTGTCTTTGACTTCTCTGGATGTTTCCCAGGAGAGCTATTGACAAGTAAATCCTAGACGCTCGATCTTGGTTATTTTCGCTTTCGCGGCTAGCAGCAAAGTTCAGAACCATGTTTCTGTGAATAACTCTTGAACCGTAAGTCACTGACGCTCGCTCTTGGCTGCATTCGTTTCAGCTCGTGGCAGCCAGTCTAAAAAAACACAATCTTGGACTTCTCTGGATGTTTCCCAGGCGAGCTATTGGCAGCATGTTCAGAACCACTGTTTCTGAGGCTAATTCTTGAACCGTAAGTCATAGACGCTCGATCTTGGCGGCATTCGTCTCAGCGCCTGGCAATTAGTATAGAAGCACTGTTTCCCACTGTTTCTGAGGCTAATTCTTGAACCGTAAGTCATAGACGCTAGATCTTGGCGGCATTCGTCTCAGCGCCTGGCAATTAGTATAGAAGCACTGTCTTTGACTTCTCTGGATGTTTCCCAGGCGAGCTATTGACAAGTAAATCCTAGACGCTCGATCTTGGTTATTTTCGCTTTCGCGGCTGGCAGCAAAGTTCAGAACCATGTTTCTGTGAATAACTTTTGAACCGTAAGTCACAGACGCTAGCTCTTGGCTGCATTCGTTTCAGCTCGTGGCAGCCAGTCTAAAAAACACAATCTTGGACTTCTCTGGATGTTTCCCAGGCGAGCTATTGGCAGCATGTTCAGAACCACTGTTTCTGAGGCTAATTCTTGAACCGTAAGTCATAGACGCTCGATCTTGGCGGCATTCGTCTCAGCGCCTGGCAATTAGTATAGAAGCACTGTTTCCCACTGTTTCTGAGGCTAATTCTTGAACCGTAAGTCATAGACGCTAGATCTTGGCGGCATTCGTCTCAGCACCTGGCAATTAGTATAGAATCACCCTCTTTGACTTCTCTGGATGTTTCCCAGGCGAGCTATTGACAAGTAAATCCTAGACGCTCGATCTTGGTTATTTTCGCTTTCGCGGCTGGCAGCAAAGTTCAGAACGATGTTTCTGTGAATAACTTTTGAACCGTAAGTCACAGACGCTCGCTCTTGGCTGCATTCGTTTCAGCTCGTGGCAGCCAGTCTAAAAAACACTATCTTGGACTTCTCTGGATGTTTCCCAGGCGAGCTATTGGCAGCATGTTCAGAACCACTGTTTCTGAGGCTAATTCTTGAACCGTGTCATAGACGCTCGATCTTGGCGGCATTCGTCTCAGCGCCTGGCAATTAGTATAGAAGCACTGTTTCCCACTGTTTCTGAGGCTAATTCTTGAACCGTAAGTCATAGACGCTAGATCTTGGCGGCATTCGTCTCAGCGCCTGGCAATTAGTATAGAAGCACTGTCTTTGACTTCTCTGGATGTTTCCCAGGCGAGCTTTTGACAAGTAAATCCTAGACGCTCGATCTTGGTTATTTTCGCTTTCGCGGCTGGCAGCAAAGTTCAGAACCATGTTTCTGTGAATAACTTTTGAACCGTAAGTCACAGACGCTCGCTCTTGGCTGCATTCGTTTCAGCTCGTGGCAGCCAGTCTAAAAAACACAATCTTGGACTTCTCTGGATGTTTCCCAGGCGAGCTATTGGCAGCATGTTCAGAACCACTGTTTCTAAGGCTAATTCTTGAACCGTAAGTCATAGACGCTCGATCTTGGCGGCATTCGTCTCAGCGCCTGGCATTAGTATAGAAGCACTGTTTCCCACTGTTTCTGAGGCTAATTCTTGAACCGTAAGTCATAGACGCTAGATCTTGGCGGCATTCGTCTCAGCGCCTGGCAATTAGTATAGAAGCACTGTCTTTGACTTCTCTGGATGTTTCCCAGGCGAGCTATTGACAAGTAAATCCTAGACGCTCGATCTTGGTTATTTTCGCTTTCGCGGCTGGCAGCAAAGTTCAGAACGATGTTTCTGTGAATAACTTTTGAACCGTAAGTCACAGACGCTAGCTCTTGGCTGCATTCGTTTCAGCTCGTGGCAGCCAGTCTAAAAAACACAATCTTGGACTTCTCTGGATATTTCCCAGGCGAGCTATTGGCAGCATGTTCAGAACCACTGTTTCTGAGGCTAATTCTTGAACCGTAAGTCATAGACGCTCGATCTTGGCGGCATTCGTCTCAGCGCCTGGCAATTAGTATAGAAGCACTGTTTCCCACTGTTTCTGAGGCTAATTCTTGAACCGTAAGTCATAGACGCTAGATCTTGGCGGCATTCGTCTCAGCGCCTGGCAATTAGTATAGAAGCACTGTCTTTGACTTCTCTGGATGTTTCCCAGGAGAGCTATTGACAAGTAAATCCTAGACGCTCGATCTTGGTTATTTTCGCTTTCGCGGCTAGCAGCAAAGTTCAGAACCATGTTTCTGTGAATAACTCTTGAACCGTAAGTCACTGACGCTCGCTCTTGGCTGCATTCGTTTCAGCTCGTGGCAGCCAGTCTAAAAAAACACAATCTTGGACTTCTCTGGATGTTTCCCAGGCGAGCTATTGGCAGCATGTTCAGAACCACTGTTTCTGAGGCTAATTCTTGAACCGTAAGTCATAGACGCTCGATCTTGGCGGCATTCGTCTCAGCGCCTGGCAATTAGTATAGAAGCACTGTTTCCCACTGTTTCTGAGGCTAATTCTTGAACCGTAAGTCATAGACGCTAGATCTTGGCGGCATTCGTCTCAGCGCCTGGCAATTAGTATAGAAGCACTGTCTTTGACTTCTCTGGATGTTTCCCAGGCGAGCTATTGACAAGTAAATCCTAGACGCTCGATCTTGGTTATTTTCGCTTTCGCGGCTGGCAGCAAAGTTCAGAACCATGTTTCTGTGAATAACTTTTGAACCGTAAGTCACAGACGCTAGCTCTTGGCTGCATTCGTTTCAGCTCGTGGCAGCCAGTCTAAAAAACACAATCTTGGACTTCTCTGGATGTTTCCCAGGCGAGCTATTGGCAGCATGTTCAGAACCACTGTTTCTGAGGCTAATTCTTGAACCGTAAGTCATAGACGCTCGATCTTGGCGGCATTCGTCTCAGCGCCTGGCAATTAGTATAGAAGCACTGTTTCCCACTGTTTCTGAGGCTAATTCTTGAACCGTAAGTCATAGACGCTAGATCTTGGCGGCATTCGTCTCAGCACCTGGCAATTAGTATAGAATCACCCTCTTTGACTTCTCTGGATGTTTCCCAGGCGAGCTATTGACAAGTAAATCCTAGACGCTCGATCTTGGTTATTTTCGCTTTCGCGGCTGGCAGCAAAGTTCAGAACGATGTTTCTGTGAATAACTTTTGAACCGTAAGTCACAGACGCTCGCTCTTGGCTGCATTCGTTTCAGCTCGTGGCAGCCAGTCTAAAAAACACTATCTTGGACTTCTCTGGATGTTTCCCAGGCGAGCTATTGGCAGCATGTTCAGAACCACTGTTTCTGAGGCTAATTCTTGAACCGTGTCATAGACGCTCGATCTTGGCGGCATTCGTCTCAGCGCCTGGCAATTAGTATAGAAGCACTGTTTCCCACTGTTTCTGAGGCTAATTCTTGAACCGTAAGTCATAGACGCTAGATCTTGGCGGCATTCGTCTCAGCGCCTGGCAATTAGTATAGAAGCACTGTCTTTGACTTCTCTGGATGTTTCCCAGGCGAGCTTTTGACAAGTAAATCCTAGACGCTCGATCTTGGTTATTTTCGCTTTCGCGGCTGGCAGCAAAGTTCAGAACCATGTTTCTGTGAATAACTTTTGAACCGTAAGTCACAGACGCTCGCTCTTGGCTGCATTCGTTTCAGCTCGTGGCAGCCAGTCTAAAAAACACAATCTTGGACTTCTCTGGATGTTTCCCAGGCGAGCTATTGGCAGCATGTTCAGAACCACTGTTTCTAAGGCTAATTCTTGAACCGTAAGTCATAGACGCTCGATCTTGGCGGCATTCGTCTCAGCGCCTGGCAATTAGTATAGAAGCACTGTTTCCCACTGTTTCTGAGGCTAATTCTTGAACCGTAAGTCATAGACGCTAGATCTTGGCGGCATTCGTCTCAGCGCCTGGCAATTAGTATAGAAGCACTGTCTTTGACTTCTCTGGATGTTTCCCAGGCGAGCTATTGACAAGTAAATCCTAGACGCTCGATCTTGGTTATTTTCGCTTTCGCGGCTGGCAGCAAAGTTCAGAACGATGTTTCTGTGAATAACTTTTGAACCGTAAGTCACAGACGCTAGCTCTTGGCTGCATTCGTTTCAGCTCGTGGCAGCCAGTCTAAAAAACACAATCTTGGACTTCTCTGGATATTTCCCAGGCGAGCTATTGGCAGCATGTTCAGAACCACTGTTTCTGAGGCTAATTCTTGAACCGTAAGTCATAGACGCTCGATCTTGGCGGCATTCGTCTCAGCGCCTGGCAATTAGTATAGAAGCACTGTTTCCCACTGTTTCTGAGGCTAATTCTTGAACCGTAAGTCATAGACGCTAGATCTTGGCGGCATTCGTCTCAGCGCCTGGCAATTAGTATAGAAGCACTGTCTTTGACTTCTCTGGATGTTTCCCAGGCGAGCTATTGACAAGTAAATCCTAGACGCTCGATCTTGGTTATTTTCGCTTTCGCGGCTGGCAGCAAAGCTCAGAACGATGTTTCTGTGAATAACTTTTGAACCGTAAGTCACAGACGCTCGCTCTTGGCTGCATTCGTTTCAGCTCGTGGCAGCCAGTCTAAAAAACACAATCTTGGACTTCTCTGGATGTTTCCCAGGCGAGCTATTGGCAGCATGTTCAGAACCACTGTTTCTGAGGCTAATTCTTGAACCGTAAGTCATAGACGCTAGATCTTGGCGGCATTCGTCTCAGCGCCTGGCAATTAGTATAGAAGCACTGTCTTTGACTTCTCTGGATGTTTCCCAGGCGAGCTTTTGACAAGTAAAAACTAGACGCTCGATCTAGGTTATTTTCGCTTTCGCGGCTGGCAGCAAAGTTCAGAACGATGTTTCTGTGAATAACTTTTGAACCGTAAGTCACAGACGCTAGCTCTTGGCTGCATTCGTTTCAGCTCGTGGCAGCCAGTCTAAAAAACACCTACTTGGACTTCTCTGGATGTTTCCCAGGCGAGCTATTGGCAGCATGTTCAGAACCACTGTTTCTGAGGCTAATTCTTGAACCGTGTCATAGACGCTCGATCTTGGCGGCATTCGTCTCAGCGCCTGGCAATTAGTATAGAAGCACTGTTTCCCACTGTTTCTGAGGCTAATTCTTGAACCGTAAGTCATAGACGCTAGATCTTGGCGGCATTCGTCTCAGCGCCTGGCAATTAGTATAGAAGCACTGTCTTTGACTTCTCTGGATGTTTCCCAGGCGAGCTTTTGACAAGTAAATCCTAGACGCTCGATCTTGGTTATTTTCGCTTTCGCGGCTGGCAGCAAAGTTCAGAACCATGTTTCTGTGAATAACTTTTGAACCGTAAGTCACAGACGCTCGCTCTTGGCTGCATTCGTTTCAGCTCGTGGCAGCCAGTCTAAAAAACACAATCTTGGACTTCTCTGGATGTTTCCCAGGCGAGCTATTGGCAGCATGTTCAGAACCACTGTTTCTGAGGCTAATTCTTGAACCGTAAGTCATAGACGCTCGATCTTGGCGGCATTCGTCTCAGCGCCTGGCAATTAGTATAGAAGCACTGTTTCCCACTGTTTCTGAGGCTAATTCTTGAACCGTAAGTCATAGACGCTAGATCTTGGCGGCATTCGTCTCAGCGCCTGGCAATTAGTATAGAAGCACTGTCTTTGACTTCTCTGGATGTTTCCCAGGCGAGCTATTGACAAGTAAATCCTAGACGCTCGATCTTGGTTATTTTCGCTTTCGCGGCTGGCAGCAAAGTTCAGAACCATGTTTCTGTGAATAACTTTTGAACCGTAAGTCACAGACGCCCGCTCTTGGCTGCATTCGTTTCAGCTCGTGGCAGCCAGTCTAAAAAACACAATCTTGGACTTCTCTGGATGTTTCCCAGGCGAGCTATTGGCAGCATGTTCAGAACCACTGTTTCTGAGGCTAATTCTTGAACCGTAAGTCATAGACGCTCGATCTTGCCGGCATTCGTCTCAGCGCCTGGCAATTAATATAGAAGCACTGTTTCCCACTGTTTCTGAGGCTAATTCTTGAACCGTAAGTCATAGACGCTAGATCTTGGCGGCATTCGTCTCAGCGCCTGGCAATTAGTATAGAAGCACTGTCTTTGACTTCTCTGGATGTTTCCCAGGCGAGCTTTTGACAAGTAAATCCTAGACGCTCGATCTTGGTTATTTTCGCTTTCGCGGCTGGCAGCAAAGTTCAGAACGATGTTTCTGTGAATAACTTTTGAACCGTAAGTCACAGACGCTCGCTCTTGGCTGCATTCGTTTCAGCTCGTGGCAGCCAGTCTAAAAAACACAATCTTGGACTT
The DNA here is from genome assembly GCF_050947455.1 of Rhinoderma darwinii. NCBI lineage: Eukaryota > Metazoa > Chordata > Amphibia > Anura > Rhinodermatidae > Rhinoderma > Rhinoderma darwinii. The sequence goes on from NW_027462634.1 coordinate 40,868, forward strand.
CTCTGGATGTTTCCCAGGCGAGCTATTGGCAGCATGTTCAGAACCACTGTTTCTGAGGCTAATTCTTGAACCGTAAGTCATAGACGCTCGATCTTGGCGGCATTCGTCTCAGCGCCTGGCAATTAGTATAGAAGCACTGTTTCCCACTGTTTCTGAGGCTAATTCTTGAACCGTAAGTCAAAGACGCTAGATCTTGGCGGCATTCGTCTCAGCGCCTGGCAATTAGTATAGAAGCACTGTCTTTGACTTCTCTGGATGTTTCCCAGGCGAGCTATTGACAAGTAAATCCTAGACGCTCGATCTTGGTTATTTTCGCTTTCGCGGCTAGCAGCAAAGTTCAGAACCATGTTTCTGTGAATAACTCTTGAACCGTAAGTCACTGACGCTCGCTCTTGGCTGCATTCGTTTCAGCTCGTGGCAGCCAGTCTAAAAAACACAATCTTGGACTTCTCTGGATGTTTCCCAGGCGAGCTATTGGCAGCATGTTCAGAACCACTGTTTCTGAGGCTAATTCTTGAACCGTAAGTCATAGACGCTCGATCTTGGCGGCATTCGTCTCAGCGCCTGGCAATTAGTATAGAAGCACTGTTTCCCACTGTTTCTGAGGCTAATTCTTGAACCGTAAGTCATAGACGCTAGATCTTGGCGGCATTCGTCTCAGCGCCCGGCAATTAGTATAGAAGCACTGTTTCCCACTGTTTCTGAGGCTAATTCTTGAACCGTAAGTCAAAGACGCTAGATCTTGGCGGCATTCGTCTCAGCGCCTGGCAATTAGTATAGAAGCACTGTCTTTGACTTCTCTGGATGTTTCCCAGGCGAGCTATTGACAAGTAAATCCTAGACGCTCGATCTTGGTTATTTTCGCTTTCGCGGCTAGCAGCAAAGTTCAGAACCATGTTTCTGTGAATAACTCTTGAACCGTAAGTCACTGACGCTCGCTCTTGGCTGCATTCGTTTCAGCTCGTGGCAGCCAGTCTAAAAAACACAATCTTGGACTTCTCTGGATGTTTCCCAGGCGAGCTATTGGCAGCATGTTCAGAACCACTGTTTCTGAGGCTAATTCTTGAACCGTAAGTCATAGACGCTCGATCTTGGCGGCATTCGTCTCAGCGCCTGGCAATTAGTATAGAAGCACTGTTTCCCACTGTTTCTGAGGCTAATTCTTGAACCGTAAGTCATAGACGCTAGATCTTGGCGGCATTCGTCTCAGCACCTGGCAATTAGTATAGAAGCACTGTCTTTGACTTCTCTGGATGTTTCCCAGGCGAGCTATTGACAAGTAAATCCTAGACGCTCGATCTTGGTTATTTTCGCTTTCGCGGCTGGCAGCAAAGTTCAGAACGATGTTTCTGTGAATAACTTTTGAACCGTAAGTCACAGACGCTCGCTCTTGGCTGCATTCGTTTCAGCTCGTGGCAGCCAGTCTAAAAAACACAATCTTGGACTTCTCTGGATGTTTCCCAGGCGAGCAATTGGCAGCATGTTCAGAACCACTGTTTCTGAGGCTAATTCTTGAACCGTAAGTCATAGACGCTCGATCTTGGCGGCATTCGTCTCAGCGCCTGGCAATTAGTATAGAAGCACTGTTTCCCACTGTTTCTGAGGCTAATTCTTGAACCGTAAGTCATAGACGCTAGATCTTGGCGGCATTCGTCTCAGCGCCTGGCAATTAGTATAGAAGCACTGTCTTTGACTTCTCTGGATGTTTCCCAGGCGAGCTTTTGACAAGTAAATCCTAGACGCTCGATCTTGGTTATTTTCGCTTTCGCGGCTGGCAGCAAAGTTCAGAACGATGTTTCTGTGAATAACTTTTGAACCGTAAGTCACAGACGCTCGCTCTTGGCTGCATTCGTTTCAGCTCGTGGCAGCCAGTCTAAAAAACACAATCTTGGACTTCTCTGGATGTTTCCCAGGCGAGCTATTGGCAGCATGTTCAGAACCACTGTTTCTGAGGCTAATTCTTGAACCGTAAGTCATAGACGCTCGATCTTGGCGGCATTCGTCTCAGCGCCTGGCAATTAGTATAGAAGCACTGTTTCCCACTGTTTCTGAGGCTAATTCTTGAACCGTAAGTCATAGACGCTAGATCTTGGCGGCATTCGTCTCAGCGCCTGACAATTAGTATAGAAGCACTGTCTTTGACTTCTCTGGATGTTTCCCAGGCGAGCTATTGACAAGTAAATCCTAGACGCTCGATCTTGGTTATTTTCGCTTTCGCGGCTGGCAGCAAAGTTCAGAACCATGTTTCTGTGAATAACTTTTGAACCGTAAGTCACAGACGCTAGCTCTTGGCTGCATTCGTTTCAGCTCGTGGCAGCCAGTCTAAAAAACACAATCTTGGACTTCTCTGGATGTTTCCCAGGCGAGCTATTGGCAGCATGTTCAGAACCACTGTTTCTGAGGCTAATTCTTGAACCGTAAGTCATAGACGCTCGATCTTGGCGGCATTCGTCTCAGCGCCTGGCAATTAGTATAGAAGCACTGTTTCCCACTGTTTCTGAGGCTAATTCTTGAACCGTAAGTCATAGACGCTAGATCTTGGCGGCATTCGTCTCAGCGCCTGGCAATTAGTATAGAAGCACTGTCTTTGACTTCTCTGGATGTTTCCCAGGCGAGCTATTGACAAGTAAATCCTAGACGCTCGATCTTGGTTATTTTCGCTTTCGCGGCTAGCAGCAAAGTTCAGAACCATGTTTCTGTGAATAACTCTTGAACCGTAAGTCACTGACGCTCGCTCTTGGCTGCATTCGTTTCAGCTCGTGGCAGCCAGTCTAAAAAACACAATCTTGGACTTCTCTGGATGTTTCCCAGGCGAGCTATTGGCAGCATGTTCAGAACCACTGTTTCTGAGGCTAATTCTTGAACCGTGTCATAGACGCTCGATCTTGGCGGCATTCGTCTCAGCGCCTGGCAATTAGTATAGAAGCACTGTTTCCCACTGTTTCTGAGGCTAATTCTTGAACCGTAAGTCATAGACGCTAGATCTTGGCGGCATTCGTCTCAGCGCCTGGCAATTAGTATAGAAGCACTGTCTTTGACTTCTCTGGATGTTTCCCAGGCGAGCTTTTGACAAGTAAATCCTAGACGCTCGATCTTGGTTATTTTCGCTTTCGCGGCTGGCAGCAAAGTTCAGAACCATGTTTCTGTGAATAACTTTTGAACCGTAAGTCACAGACGCTCGCTCTTGGCTGCATTCGTTTCAGCTCGTGGCAGCCAGTCTAAAAAACACAATCTTGGACTTCTCTGGATGTTTCCCAGGCGAGCTATTGGCAGCATGTTCAGAACCACTGTTTCTGAGGCTAATTCTTGAACCGTAAGTCATAGACGCTCGATCTTGGCGGCATTCGTCTCAGCGCCTGGCAATTAGTATAGAAGCACTGTTTCCCACTGTTTCTGAGGCTAATTCTTGAACCGTAAGTCATAGACGCTAGATCTTGGCGGCATTCGTCTCAGCGCCTGGCAATTAGTATAGAAGCACTGTCTTTGACTTCTCTGGATGTTTCCCAGGCGAGCTATTGACAAGTAAATCCTAGACGCTCGATCTTGGTTATTTTCGCTTTCGCGGCTGGCAGCAAAGTTCAGAACGATGTTTCTGTGAATAACTTTTGAACCGTAAGTCACAGACGCTAGCTCTTGGCTGCATTCGTTTCAGCTCGTGGCAGCCAGTCTAAAAAACACAATCTTGGACTTCTCTGGATATTTCCCAGGCGAGCTATTGGCAGCATGTTCAGAACCACTGTTTCTGAGGCTAATTCTTGAACCGTGTCATAGACGCTCGATCTTGGCGGCATTCGTCTCAGCGCCTGGCAATTAGTATAGAAGCACTGTTTCCCACTGTTTCTGAGGCTAATTCTTGAACCGTAAGTCATAGACGCTAGATCTTGGCGGCATTCGTCTCAGCGCCTGGCAATTAGTATAGAAGCACTGTCTTTGACTTCTCTGTATGTTTCCCAGGCGAGCTTTTGACAAGTAAATCCTAGACGCTCGATCTTGGTTATTTTCGCTTTCGCGGCTGGCAGCAAAGTTCAGAACCATGTTTCTGTGAATAACTTTTGAACCGTAAGTCACAGACGCTCGCTCTTGGCTGCATTCGTTTCAGCTCGTGGCAGCCAGTCTAAAAAACACAATCTTGGACTTGTCTGGATGTTTCCCAGGCGAGCTATTGGCAGCATGTTCAGAACCACTGTTTCTGAGGCTAATTCTTGAACCGTAAGTCATAGACGCTCGATCTTGGCGGCATTCGCCTCAGCGCCTGGCAATTAGTATAGAAGCACTGTTTCCCACTGTTTCTGAGGCTAATTCTTGAACCGTAAGTCATAGACGCTAGATCTTGGCGGCATTCGTCTCAGCGCCTGGCAATTAGTATAGAAGCACTGTCTTTGACTTCTCTGGATGTTTCCCAGGCGAGCTTTTGACAAGTAAAAACTAGACGCTCGATCTAGGTTATTTTCGCTTTCGCGGCTGGCAGCAAAGTTCAGAACGATGTTTCTGTGAATAACTTTTGAACCGTAAGTCACAGACGCTAGCTCTTGGCTGCATTCGTTTCAGCTCGTGGCAGCCAGTCTAAAAAACACCTACTTGGACTTCTCTGGATGTTTCCCAGGAGAGCTATTGGCAGCATGTTCAGAACCACTGTTTCTGAGGCTAATTCTTGAACCGTGTCATAGACGCTCGATCTTGGCGGCATTCGTCTCAGCGCCTGGCAATTAGTATAGAAGCACTGTTTCCCACTGTTTCTGAGGCTAATTCTTGAACCGTAAGTCATAGACGCTAGATCTTGGCGGCATTCGTCTCAGCGCCTGGCAATTAGTATAGAAGCACTGTCTTTGACTTCTCTGGATGTTTCCCAGGCGAGCTTTTGACAAGTAAATCCTAGACGCTCGATCTTGGTTATTTTCGCTTTCGCGGCTGGCAGCAAAGTTCAGAACCATGTTTCTGTGAATAACTTTTGAACCGTAAGTCACAGACGCTCGCTCTTGGCTGCATTCGTTTCAGCTCGTGGCAGCCAGTCTAAAAAACACAATCTTGGACTTCTCTGGATGTTTCCCAGGCGAGCTATTGGCAGCATGTTCAGAACCACTGTTTCTGAGGCTAATTCTTGAACCGTAAGTCATAGACGCTCGATCTTGGCGGCATTCGTCTCAGCGCCTGGCAATTAGTATAGAAGCACTGTTTCCCACTGTTTCTGAGGCTAATTCTTGAACCGTAAGTCATAGACGCTAGATCTTGGCGGCATTCGTCTCAGCGCCTGGCAATTAGTATAGAAGCACTGTCTTTGACTTCTCTGGATGTTTCCCAGGCGAGCTATTGACAAGTAAATCCTAGACGCTCGATCTTGGTTATTTTCGCTTTCGCGGCTGGCAGCAAAGTTCAGAACCATGTTTCTGTGAATAACTTTTGAACCGTAAGTCACAGACCCTCGCTCTTGGCTGCATTCGTTTCAGCTCGTGGCAGCCAGTCTAAAAAACACAATCTTGGACTTCTCTGGATGTTTCCCAGGCGAGCTATTGGCAGCATGTTCAGAACCACTGTTTCTGAGGCTAATTCTTGAACCGTAAGTCATAGACGCTCGATCTTGGCGGCATTCGTCTCAGCGCCTGGCAATTAGTATAGAAGCACTGTTTCCCACTGTTTCTGAGGCTAATTCTTGAACCGTAAGTCATAGACGCTAGATCTTGGCGGCATTCGTCTCAGCGCCTGGCAATTAGTATAGAAGCACTGTCTTTGACTTCTCTGGATGTTTCCCAGGCGAGCTATTGACAAGTAAATCCTAGACGCTCGATCTTGGTTATTTTCGCTTTCGCGGCTGGCAGCAAAGTTCAGAACCATGTTTCTGTGAATAACTTTTGAACCGTAAGTCACAGACGCCCGCTCTTGGCTGCATTCGTTTCAGCTCGTGGCAGCCAGTCTAAAAAACACAATCTTGGACTTCTCTGGATGTTTCCCAGGCGAGCTATTGGCAGCATGTTCAGAACCACTGTTTCTGAGGCTAATTCTTGAACCGTAAGTCATAGACGCTCGATCTTGGCGGCATTCGTCTCAGCGCCTGGCAATTAGTATAGAAGCACTGTTTCCCACTGTTTCTGAGGCTAATTCTTGAACCGTAAGTCATAGACGCTAGATCTTGGCGGCATTCGTCTCAGCGCCTGGCAATTAGTATAGAAGCACTGTCTTTGACTTCTCTGGATGTTTCCCAGGCGAGCTATTGACAAGTAAATCCTAGACGCTCGATCTTGGTTATTTTCGCTTTCGCGGCTGGCAGCAAAGTTCAGAACCATGTTTCTGTGAATAACTTTTGAACCGTAAGTCACAGACGCTAGCTCTTGGCTGCATTCGTTTCAGCTCGTGGCAGCCAGTCTAAAAAACACAATCTTGGACTTCTCTGGATGTTTCCCAGGCGAGCTATTGGCAGCATGTTCAGAACCACTGTTTCTGAGGCTAATTCTTGAACCGTAAGTCATAGACGCTCGATCTTGGCGGCATTCGTCTCAGCGCCTGGCAATTAGTATAGAAGCACTGTTTCCCACTGTTTCTGAGGCTAATTCTTGAACCGTAAGTCATAGACGCTAGATCTTGGCGGCATTCGTCTCAGCGCCTGGCAATTAGTATAGAAGCACTGTCTTTGACTTCTCTGGATGTTTCCCAGGCGAGCTATTGACAAGTAAATCCTAGACGCTCGATCTTGGTTATTTTCGCTTTCGCGGCTAGCAGCAAAGTTCAGAACCATGTTTCTGTGAATAACTCTTGAACCGTAAGTCACTGACGCTCGCTCTTGGCTGCATTCGTTTCAGCTCGTGGCAGCCAGTCTAAAAAACACAATCTTGGACTTCTCTGGATGTTTCCCAGGCGAGCTATTGGCAGCATGTTCAGAACCACTGTTTCTGAGGCTAATTCTTGAACCGTGTCATAGACGCTCGATCTTGGCGGCATTCGTCTCAGCGCCTGGCAATTAGTATAGAAGCACTGTTTCCCACTGTTTCTGAGGCTAATTCTTGAACCGTAAGTCATAGACGCTAGATCTTGGCGGCATTCGTCTCAGCGCCTGGCAATTAGTATAGAAGCACTGTCTTTGACTTCTCTGGATGTTTCCCAGGCGAGCTTTTGACAAGTAAATCCTAGACGCTCGATCTTGGTTATTTTCGCTTTCGCGGCTGGCAGCAAAGTTCAGAACGATGTTTCTGTGAATAACTTTTGAACCGTAAGTCACAGACGCTCGCTCTTGGCTGCATTCGTTTCAGCTCGTGGCAGCCAGTCTAAAAAACACAATCTTGGACTTCTCTGGATGTTTCCCAGGCGAGCTATTGGCAGCATGTTCAGAACCACTGTTTCTGAGGCTAATTCTTGAACCGTAAGTCATAGACGCTCGATCTTGGCGGCATTCGTCTCAGCGCCTGGCAATTAGTATAGAAGCACTGTTTCCCACTGTTTCTGAGGCTAATTCTTGAACCGTAAGTCATAGACGCTAGATCTTGGCGGCATTCGTCTCAGCGCCTGGCAATTAGTATAGAAGCACTGTCTTTGACTTCTCTGGATGTTTCCCAGGCGAGCTATTGACAAGTAAATCCTAGACGCTCGATCTTGGTTATTTTCGCTTTCGCGGCTGGCAGCAAAGTTCAGAACGATGTTTCTGTGAATAACTTTTGAACCGTAAGTCACAGACGCTAGCTCTTGGCTGCATTCGTTTCAGCTCGTGGCAGCCAGTCTAAAAAACACAATCTTGGACTTCTCTGGATATTTCCCAGGCGAGCTATTGGCAGCATGTTCAGAACCACTGTTTCTGAGGCTAATTCTTGAACCGTGTCATAGACGCTCGATCTTGGCGGCATTCGTCTCAGCGCCTGGCAATTAGTATAGAAGCACTGTTTCCCACTGTTTCTGAGGCTAATTCTTGAACCGTAAGTCATAGACGCTAGATCTTGGCGGCATTCGTCTCAGCGCCTGGCAATTAGTATAGAAGCACTGTCTTTGACTTCTCTGGATGTTTCCCAGGCGAGCTTTTGACAAGTAAATCCTAGACGCTCGATCTTGGTTATTTTCGCTTTCGCGGCTGGCAGCAAAGTTCAGAACCATGTTTCTGTGAATAACTTTTGAACCGTAAGTCACAGACGCTCGCTCTTGGCTGCATTCGTTTCAGCTCGTGGCAGCCAGTCTAAAAAACACAATCTTGGACTTCTCTGGATGTTTCCCAGGCGAGCTATTGGCAGCATGTTCAGAACCACTGTTTCTGAGGCTAATTCTTGAACCGTAAGTCATAGACGCTCGATCTTGGCGGCATTCGCCTCAGCGCCTGGCAATTAGTATAGAAGCACTGTTTCCCACTGTTTCTGAGGCTAATTCTTGAACCGTAAGTCATAGACGCTAGATCTTGGCGGCATTCGTCTCAGCGCCTGGCAATTAGTATAGAAGCACTGTCTTTGACTTCTCTGGATGTTTCCCAGGCGAGCTTTTGACAAGTAAAAACTAGACGCTCGATCTAGGTTATTTTCGCTTTCGCGGCTGGCAGCAAAGTTCAGAACGATGTTTCTGTGAATAACTTTTGAACCGTAAGTCACAGACGCTAGCTCTTGGCTGCATTCGTTTCAGCTCGTGGCAGCCAGTCTAAAAAACACCTACTTGGACTTCTCTGGATGTTTCCCAGGAGAGCTATTGGCAGCATGTTCAGAACCACTGTTTCTGAGGCTAATTCTTGAACCGTAAGTCATAGACGCTCGATCTTAGCGGCATTCGTCTCAGCGCCTGGCAATTAGTATAGAAGCACTGTTTCCCACTGTTTCTGAGGCTAATTCTTGAACCGTAAGTCATAGACGCTAGATCTTGGCGGCATTCGTCTCAGCACCTGGCAATTAGTATAGAAGCACTGTCTTTGACTTCTCTGGATGTTTCCCAGGCGAGCTATTGACAAGTAAATCCTAGACGCTCGATCTTGGTTATTTTCGCTTTCGCGGCTGGCAGCAAAGTTCAGAACGATGTTTCTGTGAATAACTTTTGAACCGTAAGTCACAGACGTTCGCTCTTGGCTGCATTCGTTTCAGCTCGTGGCAGCCAGTCTAAAAAACACAATCTTGGACTTCTCTGGATGTTTCCCAGGCGAGCTATTGGCAGCATGTTCAGAACCACTGTTTCTGAGGCTAATTCTTGAACCGTAAGTCATAGACGCTCGATCTTGGCGGCATTCGTCTCAGCGCCTGGCAATTAGTATAGAAGCACTGTTTCCCACTGTTTCTGAGGCTAATTCTTGAACCGTAAGTCATAGACGCTAGATCTTGGCGGCATTCGTCTCAGCGCCTGGCAATTAGTATAGAAGCACTGTCTTTGACTTCTCTGGATGTTTCCCAGGCGAGCTATTGACAAGTAAATCCTAGACGCTCGATCTTGGTTATTTTCGCTTTCGCGGCTGGCAGCAAAGTTCAGAACGATGTTTCTGTGAATAACTTTTGAACCGTAAGTCACAGACGCTCGCTCTTGGCTGCATTCGTTTCAGCTCGTGGCAGCCAGTCTAAAAAACACAATCTTGGACTTCTCTGGATGTTTCCCAGGCGAGCTATTGGCAGCATGTTCAGAACCACTGTTTCTGAGGCTAATTCTTGAACCGTAAGTCATAGACGCTCGATCTTGGCGGCATTCGTCTCAGCGCCTGGCAATTAGTATAGAAGCACTGTTTCCCACTGTTTCTGAGGCTAATTCTTGAACCGTAAGTCATAGACGCTAGATCTTGGCGGCATTCGTCTCAGCGCCTGACAATTAGTATAGAAGCACTGTCTTTGACTTCTCTGGATGTTTCCAGGCGAGCTATTGACAAGTAAATCCTAGACGCTCGATCTTGGTTATTTTCGCTTTCGCGGCTGGCAGCAAAGTTCAGAACCATGTTTCTGTGAATAACTTTTGAACCGTAAGTCACAGACGCTAGCTCTTGGCTGCATTCGTTTCAGCTCGTGGCAGCCAGTCTAAAAAACACAATCTTGGACTTCTCTGGATGTTTCCCAGGCGAGCTATTGGCAGCATGTTCAGAACCACTGTTTCTGAGGCTAATTCTTGAACCGTAAGTCATAGACGCTCGATCTTGGCGCATTCGTCTCAGCGCCTGGCAATTAGTATAGAAGCACTGTTTCCCACTGTTTCTGAGGCTAATTCTTGAACCGTAAGTCATAGACGCTAGATCTTGGCGGCATTCGTCTCAGCGCCTGACAAATAGTATAGAAGCACTGTCTTTGACTTCTCTGGATGTTTCCCAGGCGAGCTATTGACAAGTAAATCCTAGACGCTCGATCTTGGTTATTTTCGCTTTCGCGGCTGGCAGCAAAGTTCAGAACCATGTTTCTGTGAATAACTTTTGAACCGTAAGTCACAGACGCTAGCTCTTGGCTGCATTCGTTTCAGCTCGTGGCAGCCAGTCTAAAAAACACAATCTTGGACTTCTCTGGATGTTTCCCAGGCGAGCTATTGGCAGCATGTTCAGAACCACTGTTTCTGAGGCTAATTCTTGAACCGTGTCATAGACGCTCGATCTTGGCGGCATTCGTCTCAGCGCCTGGCAATTAGTATAGAAGCACTGTTTCCCACTGTTTCTGAGGCTAATTCTTGAACCGTAAGTCATAGACGCTAGACCTTGGCGGCATTCGTCTCAGCGCCTGGCAATTAGTATAGAAGCACTGTCTTTGACTTCTCTGATGTTTCCCAGGCGAGCTTTTGACAAGTAAATCCTAGACGCTCGATCTTGGTTATTTTCGCTTTCGCGGCTGGCAGCAAAGTTCAGAACCATGTTTCTGTGAATAACTTTTGAACCGTAAGTCACAGACGCTCGCTCTTGGCTGCATTCGTTTCAGCTCGTGGCAGCCCGTCTAAAAAACACTATCTTGGACTTCTCTGGATGTTTCCCAGGCGAGCTATTGGCAGCATGTTCAGAACCACTGTTTCTGAGGCTAATTCTTGAACCGTAAGTCATAGACGCTCGATCTTGGCGGCACTCGTCTCAGCGCCTGGCAATTAGTATAGAAGCACTGTTTCCCACTGTTTCTGAGGCTAATTCTTGAACCGTAAGTCATAGACGCTAGATCTTGGCGGCATTCGTCTCAGCGCCTGGCAAGTAGTATAGAAGCACTGTCTTTGACTTCTCTGGATGTTTCCCAGGCGAGCTATTGACAAGTAAATCCTAGACGCTCGATCTTGGTTATTTTCGCTTTCGCGGCTGGCAGCAAAGTTCAGAACCATGTTTCTGTGAATAACTCTTGAACCGTAAGTCACAGACGCTCGCTCTTGGCTGCATTCGTTTCAGCTCGTGGCAGCCCGTCTAAAAAACACTATCTTGGACTTCTCTGGATGTTTCCCAGGCGAGCAATTGGCAGCATGTTCAGAACCACTGTTTCTGAGGCTAATTCTTGAACCGTAAGTCATAGACGCTCGATCTTGGCGGCATTCGTCTCAGCGCCTGGCAATTAGTATAGAAGCACTGTTTCCCACTGTTTCTGAGGCTAATTCTTGAACCGTAAGTCATAGACGCTAGATCTTGGCGGCATTCGTCTCAGCGCCTGGCAAGTAGTATAGAAGCACTGTCTTTGACTTCTCTGGATGTTTCCCAGGCGAGCTATTGACAAGTAAATCCTAGACGCTCGATCTTGGTTATTTTCGCTTTCGCGGCTGGCAGCAAAGTTCAGAACCATGTTTCTGTGAATAACTCTTGAACCGTAAGTCACAGACGCTCGCTCTTGGCTGCATTCGTTTCAGCTCGTGGCAGCCCGTCTAAAAAACACTATCTTGGACTTCTCTGGATGTTTCCCAGGCGAGCAATTGGCAGCATGTTCAGAACCACTGTTTCTGAGGCTAATTCTTGAACCGTAAGTCATAGACGCTCGATCTTGGCGGCATTCGTCTCAGCGCCTGGCAATTAGTATAGAAGCACTGTTTCCCACTGTTTCTGAGGCTAATTCTTGAACCGTAAGTCATAGACGCTAGATCTTGGCGGCATTCGTCTCAGCGCCTGGGAAGTAGTATAGAAGCACTGTCTTTGACTTCTCTGGATGTTTCCCAGGCGAGCTATTGACAAGTAAATCCTAGACGCTCGATCTTGGTTATTTTCGCTTTCGCGGCTGGCAGCAAAGTTCAGAACCATGTTTCTGTGAATAACTCTTGAACCGTAAGTCACAGACGCTCGCTCTTGGCTGCATTCGTTTCAGCTCGTGGCAGCCCGTCTAAAAAACACTATCTTGGACTTCTCTGGATGTTTCCCAGGCGAGCAATTGGCAGCATGTTCAGAACCAATGTTTCTGAGGCTAATTCTTGAACCGTAAGTCATAGACGCTCGATCTTGGCGGCATTCGTCTCAGCGCCTGGCAATTAGTATAGAAGCACTGTTTCCCACTGTTTCTGAGGCTAATTCTTGAACCGTAAGTCATAGACGCTAGATCTTGGCGGCAT
>NW_027462635.1:0-53269 GCF_050947455.1 Rhinoderma darwinii
AACTTTGCTGCCAGCCGCGAAAGCGAAAGTAACCAAGATCGAGCGTCTAGGATTTACTTGTCAATAGCTCGCCTGGGAAACATCCAGAGAAGTCAAAGACAGTGTTTCTAATACTAATTGCCAGGCGCTGAGACGAATGCCGCCAAGATCGAGCGTCTATGACTTACGGTTCAAGAATTAGCCTCAGAACAGTGGGAAACAGTGCTTCTATACTAATTGCCAGGCGCTGAGACGAATGCCGCCAAGATCAAGCGTCTAAGACTTACGGTTCAAGAATTAGCCTCAGAAACAGTGGTTCTGTACATGCTGCCAATAGCTCGCCTGGGAAACATCCAGAGAAGTCCAAGATAGTGTTTTTTAGACTGGCTGCCACGAGCTGAAACGAATGCAGCCAAGAGCGAGCGTCTGTGACTTACGGTTCAAAAGTTATTCACATAAACATGGTTCTGAACTTTGCTGCCAGCCTGAAAGCGAAAGCAACCAAGATCGAGCGTCTAGGATTTACTTGTGAATAGCTCGCCTGGAAAACATCCAGAGAAGTCAAAGACAGTGCAGCTATACTAATTGCCAGGCGCTGAGACGAATGACACCAAGATCAAGCGTCTAAGACTTACGGTTCAAGAATTAGCCTCAGAAACAGTGGGAAACAGTGCTTCTATACTAATTGCCAGGCGCTGAGACGAATGCCGCCAAGATCGAGCGTCTATGACTTACGGTTCAAGAATTAGCCTCAGAAACAGTGGTTCTGAACATGCTGCCAATAGCTCGTCTGGGAAACATCCAGAGAAGTCCAAGATAGTGTTTTTAGACTGGCTGCCACGAGCTGAAACGAATGCAGCCAAGAGCGAGCGTCTGTGACTTACGGTTCAAGAGTTATTCACAGAAACATGGTTCTGAACTTTGCTGCCAGCCGCGAAAGCGAAAGTAACCAAGATCGAGCGTCTAGGATTTACTTGTGAATAGCTCGCCTGGAAAACATCCAGAGAAGTCAAAGACAGTGCTTCTATACTAATTGCCAGGCGCTGAGACGAATGCCGCCAAGATCAAGCGTCTAAGACTTACGGTTCAAGAATTAGCCTCAGAAACAGTGGGAAACAGTGCTTCTATACTATTGCCAGGCGCTGAGACGAATGCCGCCAAGATCGAGCGTCTATGACTTACGGTTCAAGAATTAGCCTCAGAAACAGTGGTTTTGAACCGGCTGCCAATAGCTCGCCTGGGAAACATCCAGAGAAGTCCAAGATAGTGTTTTTTTAGACTGGCTGCCACGAGCTGAAACGAATGCAGCCAAGAGCGAGCGTCTGTGACTTACGGTTCAAGAGATATTCACAGAAACATGGTTCTGAACTTTGCTGCCAGCCGCGAAAGCGAAAGTAACCAAGATCGAGCGTCTAGGATTTACTTGTCAATAGCTCGCCTGGGAAACATCCAGAGAAGTCAAAGACAGTGCTTCTATACTAATTGCCAGGCGCTGAGACGAATGCCGCCAAGATCGAGCGTCTATGACTTACGGTTCAAGAATTAGCCTCAGAAACAGTGGGAAACAGTGCTTCTATACTAATTGCCAGGCGCTGAGACGAATGCCGCCAAGATCAAGCGTCTAAGACTTACGGTTCAAGAATTAGCCTCAGAAACAGTGGGAAACAGTGCTTCTCTACTAATTGCCAGGCGCTGAGACGAATGCCGCCAAGATCAAGCGTCTAAGACTTACGGTTCAAGAATTAGCCTCAGAAACAGTGGTTCTGTACATGCTGCCAATAGCTCGCCTGGGAAACATCCAGAGAAGTCCAAGATAGTGTTTTTTTAGACTGGCTGCCACGAGCTGAAACGAATGCAGCCAAGAGCGAGCGTCTGTGACTTACTGTTCAAGAGTTATTAACAGAAACATGGTTCTGAACTTTGCTGCCAGCCGCGAAAGCGAAAGTAACCAAGATCGAGCGTCTAGGATTTACTTGTGAATAGCTCGCCTGGGAAACTTTGAGATAAGTCAAAGACAGTGCTTCTATACTAATTGCCAGGCGCTGAGACGAATGCCGCCAAGATCAAGCGTCTAAGACTTACGGTTCAAGAATTAGCCTCAGAAACAGTGGGAAACAGTGCTTCTATACTAATTGCCAGGCGCTGAGACGAATGCCGCCAAGATCGAGCGTCTATGACTTACGGTTCAAGAATTAGCCTCAGAAACAGTGGTTCTGAACATGCTGCCAATAGCTCGCCTGGGAAACATCCAGAGAAGTCCAAGATAGTGTTTTTTAGACTGGCTGCCACGAGCTGAAACGAATGCAGCCAAGACCGAGCGTCTGTGACTTACGGTTCAAGAGTTATTCACAGAAACATGGTTCTGAACTTTGCTGCCAGCCGCGAAAGCGAAAGTAACCAAGATCGAGCGTCTAGGATTTACTTGTGAATAGCTCGCCTGGGAAACTTTGAGATAAGTCAAAGACAGTGCTTCTATACTAATTGCCAGGCGCTGAGACGAATGCCGCCAAGATCAAGCGTCTAAGACTTACGGTTCAAGAATTAGCCTCAGAAACAGTGGGAAACAGTGCTTCTATACTAATTGCCAGGCGCTGAGACGAATGCCGCCAAGATCGAGCGTCTATGACTTACGGTTCAAGAATTAGCCTCAGAAACAGTGGTTCTGAACATGCTGCCAATAGCTCGCCTGGGAAACATCCAGAGAAGTCCAAGATAGTGTTTTTTTAGACTGGCTGCCACGAGATGAAACGCATGCAGCCAAGAGCGAGCGTCTGTGACTTACGGTTCAAGAGTTATTCACAGAAACATGGTTCTGAACTTTGCTGCCAGCCGCGAAAGCGAAAGTAACCAAGATCGAGCGTCTAGGATTTACTTGTGAATAGCTCGCCTGGGAAACTTTCAGATAAGTCAAAGACAGTGCTTCTATACTAATTGCCAGGCGCTGAGACGAATGCCGCCAAGATCAAGCGTCTAAGACTTACGGTTCAAGAATTAGCCTCAGAAACAGTGGGAAACAGTGCTTCTATACTAATTGCCAGGCGCTGAGACGAATGCCGCCAAGATCGAGCGTCTATGACTTACGGTTCAAGAATTAGCCTCAGAAACAGTGGTTTTGAACCGGCTGCCAATAGCTCGCCTGGGAAACATCCAGAGAAGTCCAAGATAGTGTTTTTTTTAGACTGGCTGCCACGAGCTGAACGAATGCAGCCAAGAGCGAGCGTCTGTGACTTACGGTTCAAGAGATATTCACAGAAACATGGTTCTGAACTTTGCTGCCAGCCGCGAAAGCGAAAGTAACCAAGATCGAGCGTCTAGGATTTACTTGTGAATAGCTCGCCTGGGAAACTTTGAGATAAGTCAAAGACAGTGCTTCTATACTAATTGCCAGGCGCTGAGACGAATGCCGCCAAGATCAAGCGTCTAAGACTTACGGTTCAAGAATTAGCCTCAGAAACAGTGGGAAACAGTGCTTCTATACTAATTGCCAGGCGCTGAGACGAATGCCGCCAAGATCGAGCGTCTATGACTTACGGTTCAAGAATTAGCCTCAGAAACAGTGGTTTTGAACCGGCTACCAATAGCTCGCCTGGGAAACATCCAGAGAAGTCCAAGATAGTGTTTTTTTAGACTGGCTGCCACGAGCTGAAACGAATGCAGCCAAGAGCGAGCGTCTGTGACTTACGGTTCAAGAGTTATTCACAGAAACATGGTTCTGAACTTTGCTGCCAGCCGCGAAAGCGAAAGTAACCAAGATCGAGCGTCTAGGATTTACTTGTGAATAGCTCGCCTGGGAAACTTTGAGATAAGTCAAAGACAGTGCTTCTATACTAATTGCCAGGCGCTGAGACGAATGCCGCCAAGATCAAGCGTCTAAGACTTACGGTTCAAGAATTAGCCTCAGAAACAGTGGGAAACAGTGCTTCTATACTAATTGCCAGGCGCTGAGACGAATGCCGCCAAGATCGAGCGTCTATGACTTACGGTTCAAGAATTAGCCTCAGAAACAGTGGTTTTGAACCGGCTACCAATAGCTCGCCTGGGAAACATCCAGAGAAGTCCAAGATAGTGTTTTTTAGACTGGCTGCCACGAGCTGAAACGAATGCAGCCAAGAGCGAGCGTCTGTGACTTACTGTTCAAGAATTAGCCTCAGAAACAGTGGGAAACAGTGCTTCTATACTAATTGCCAGGCGCTGAGACGAATGCCGCCAAGATCGAGCGTCTATGACTTACGGTTCAAGAATTAGCCTCAGAAACAGTGGTTTTGAACCGGCTGCCAATAGCTCGCCTGGGAAACATCCAGAGAAGTCCAAGATAGTGTTTTTTTTAGACTGGCTGCCACGAGCTGAAACGAATGCAGCCAAGAGCGAGCGTCTGTGACTTACGGTTCAAGAGATATTCACAGAAACATGGTTCTGAACTTTGCTGCCAGCCGCGAAAGCGAAAGTAACCAAGATCGAGCGTCTAGGATTTACTTGTCAATAGCTCGCCTGGGAAACATCCAGAGAAGTCAAAGACAGTGTTTCTATACTAATTGCCAGGCGCTGAGACGAATGCCGCCAAGATCGAGCGTCTATGACTTACGGTTCAAGAATTAGCCTCAGAAACAGTGGGAAACAGTGCTTCTATACTAATTGCCAGGCGCTGAGACGAATGCCGCCAAGATCAAGCGTCTAAGACTTACGGTTCAAGAATTAGCCTCAGAAACAGTGGTTCTGTACATGCTGCCAATAGCTCGCCTGGGAAACATCCAGAGAAGTCCAAGATAGTGTTTTTTAGACTGGCTGCCACGAGCTGAAACGAATGCAGCCAAGAGCGAGCGTCTGTGACTTACGGTTCAAAAGTTATTCACATAAACATGGTTCTGAACTTTGCTGCCAGCCTGAAAGCGAAAGCAACCAAGATCGAGCGTCTAGGATTTACTTGTGAATAGCTCGCCTGGAAAACATCCAGAGAAGTCAAAGACAGTGCAGCTATACTAATTGCCAGGCGCTGAGACGAATGACACCAAGATCAAGCGTCTAAGACTTACGGTTCAAGAATTAGCCTCAGAAACAGTGGGAAACAGTGCTTCTATACTAATTGCCAGGCGCTGAGACGAATGCCGCCAAGATCGAGCGTCTATGACTTACGGTTCAAGAATTAGCCTCAGAAACAGTGGTTCTGAACATGCTGCCAATAGCTCGTCTGGGAAACATCCAGAGAAGTCCAAGATAGTGTTTTTTAGACTGGCTGCCACGAGCTGAAACGAATGCAGCCAAGAGCGAGCGTCTGTGACTTACGTTCAAGAGTTATTCACAGAAACATGGTTCTGAACTTTGCTGCCAGCCGCGAAAGCGAAAGTAACCAAGATCGAGCGTCTAGGATTTACTTGTGAATAGCTCGCCTGGAAAACATCCAGAGAAGTCAAAGACAGTGCTTCTATACTAATTGGCCAGGCGCTGAGACGAATGCCGCCAAGATCAAGCGTCTAAGACTTACGGTTCAAGAATTAGCCTCAGAAACAGTGGGAAACAGTGCTTCTATACTAATTGCCAGGCGCTGAGACGAATGCCGCCAAGATCGAGCGTCTATGACTTACGGTTCAAGAATTAGCCTCAGAAACAGTGGTTTTGAACCGGCTGCCAATAGCTCGCCTGGGAAACATCCAGAGAAGTCCAAGATAGTGTTTTTTTAGACTGGCTGCCACGAGCTGAAACGAATGCAGCCAAGAGCGAGCGTCTGTGACTTACGGTTCAAGAGATATTCACAGAAACATGGTTCTGAACTTTGCTGCCAGCCGCGAAGCGAAAGTAACCAAGATCGAGCGTCTAGGATTTACTTGTCAATAGCTCGCCTGGGAAACATCCAGAGAAGTCAAAGACAGTGCTTCTATACTAATTGCCAGGCGCTGAGACGAATGCCGCCAAGATCGAGCGTCTATGACTTACGGTTCAAGAATTAGCCTCAGAAACAGTGGGAAACAGTGCTTCTATACTAATTGCCAGGCGCTGAGACGAATGCCGCCAAGATCAAGCGTCTAAGACTTACGGTTCAAGAATTAGCCTCAGAAACAGTGGGAAACAGTGCTTCTCTACTAATTGCCAGGCGCTGAGACGAATGCCGCCAAGATCAAGCGTCTAAGACTTACGGTTCAAGAATTAGCCTCAGAAACAGTGGTTCTGTACATGCTGCCAATAGCTCGCCTGGGAAACATCCAGAGAAGTCCAAGATAGTGTTTTTTAGACTGGCTGCCACGAGCTGAAACGAATGCAGCCAAGAGCGAGCGTCTGTGACTTACTGTTCAAGAGTTATTAACAGAAACATGGTTCTGAACTTTGCTGCCAGCCGCGAAAGCGAAAGTAACCAAGATCGAGCGTCTAGGATTTACTTGTGAATAGCTCGCCTGGGAAACTTTGAGATAAGTCAAAGACAGTGCTTCTATACTAATTGCCAGGCGCTGAGACGAATGCCGCCAAGATCAAGCGTCTAAGACTACGGTTCAAGAATTAGCCTCAGAAACAGTGGGAAACAGTGCTTCTATACTAATTGCCAGGCGCTGAGACGAATGCCGCCAAGATCGAGCGTCTATGACTTACGGTTCAAGAATTAGCCTCAGAAACAGTGGTTCTGAACATGCTGCCAATAGCTCGCCTGGGAAACATCCAGAGAAGTCCAAGATAGTGTTTTTTAGACTGGCTGCCACGAGCTGAAACGAATGCAGCCAAGACCGAGCGTCTGTGACTTACGGTTCAAGAGTTATTCACAGAAACATGGTTCTGAACTTTGCTGCCAGCCGCGAAAGCGAAAGTAACCAAGATCGAGCGTCTAGGATTTACTTGTGAATAGCTCGCCTGGGAAACTTTGAGATAAGTCAAAGACAGTGCTTCTATACTAATTGCCAGGCGCTGAGACGAATGCCGCCAAGATCAAGCGTCTAAGACTTACGGTTCAAGAATTAGCCTCAGAAACAGTGGGAAACAGTGCTTCTATACTAATTGCCAGGCGCTGAGACGAATGCCGCCAAGATCGAGCGTCTATGACTTACGGTTCAAGAATTAGCCTCAGAAACAGTGGTTCTGAACATGCTGCCAATAGCTCGCCTGGGAAACATCCAGAGAAGTCCAAGATAGTGTTTTTTTAGACTGGCTGCCACGAGATGAAACGCATGCAGCCAAGAGCGAGCGTCTGTGACTTACGGTTCAAGAGTTATTCACAGAAACATGGTTCTGAACTTTGCTGCCAGCCGCGAAAGCGAAAGTAACCAAGATCGAGCGTCTAGGATTTACTTGTGAATAGCTCGCCTGGGAAACTTTCAGATAAGTCAAAGACAGTGCTTCTATACTAATTGCCAGGCGCTGAGACGAATGCCGCCAAGATCAAGCGTCTAAGACTTACGGTTCAAGAATTAGCCTCAGAAACAGTGGGAAACAGTGCTTCTATACTAATTGCCAGGCGCTGAGACGAATGCCGCCAAGATCGAGCGTCTATGACTTACGGTTCAAGAATTAGCCTCAGAAACAGTGGTTTTGAACCGGCTGCCAATAGCTCGCCTGGGAAACATCCAGAGAAGTCCAAGATAGTGTTTTTTTTAGACTGGCTGCCACGAGCTGAAACGAATGCAGCCAAGAGCGAGCGTCTGTGACTTACGGTTCAAGAGATATTCACAGAAACATGGTTCTGAACTTTGCTGCCAGCCGCGAAAGCGAAAGTAACCAAGATCGAGCGTCTAGGATTTACTTGTGAATAGCTCGCCTGGGAAACTTTGAGATAAGTCAAAGACAGTGCTTCTATACTAATTGCCAGGCGCTGAGACGAATGCCGCCAAGATCAAGCGTCTAAGACTTACGGTTCAAGAATTAGCCTCAGAAACAGTGGGAAACAGTGCTTCTATACTAATTGCCAGGCGCTGAGACGAATGCCGCCAAGATCGAGCGTCTATGACTTACGGTTCAAGAATTAGCCTCAGAAACAGTGGTTTTGAACCGGCTACCAATAGCTCGCCTGGGAAACATCCAGAGAAGTCCAAGATAGTGTTTTTTTTAGACTGGCTGCCACGAGCTGAAACGAATGCAGCCAAGAGCGAGCGTCTGTGACTTACGGTTCAAGAGTTATTCACAGAAACATGGTTCTGAACTTTGCTGCCAGCCGCGAAAGCGAAAGTAACCAAGATCGAGCGTCTAGGATTTACTTGTGAATAGCTCGCCTGGGAAACTTTGAGATAAGTCAAAGACAGTGCTTCTATACTAATTGCCAGGCGCTGAGACGAATGCCGCCAAGATCAAGCGTCTAAGACTTACGGTTCAAGAATTAGCCTCAGAAACAGTGGGAAACAGTGCTTCTATACTAATTGCCAGGCGCTGAGACGAATGCCGCCAAGATCGAGCGTCTATGACTTACGGTTCAAGAATTAGCCTCAGAAACAGTGGTTTTGAACCGGCTACCAATAGCTCGCCTGGGAAACA
This sequence comes from Rhinoderma darwinii, assembly GCF_050947455.1. Classification (NCBI taxonomy): domain Eukaryota; kingdom Metazoa; phylum Chordata; class Amphibia; order Anura; family Rhinodermatidae; genus Rhinoderma; species Rhinoderma darwinii. The sequence goes on from NW_027462635.1 coordinate 8,422, forward strand.
TCCAGAGAAGTCCAAGATAGTGTTTTTTAGACTGGCTGCCACGAGCTGAAACGAATGCAGCCAAGAGCGAGCGTCTGTGACTTACTGTTCAAGAATTAGCCTCAGAAACAGTGGAAACAGTGCTTCTATACTAATTGCCAGGCGCTGAGACGAATGCCGCCAAGATCGAGCGTCTATGACTTACGGTTCAAGAATTAGCCTCAGAAACAGTGGTTTTGAACCGGCTGCCAATAGCTCGCCTGGGAAACATCCAGAGAAGTCCAAGATAGTGTTTTTTTTAGACTGGCTGCCACGAGCTGAAACGAATGCAGCCAAGAGCGAGCGTCTGTGACTTACGGTTCAAGAGATATTCACAGAAACATGGTTCTGAACTTTGCTGCCAGCCGCGAAAGCGAAAGTAACCAAGATCGAGCGTCTAGGATTTACTTGTCAATAGCTCGCCTGGGAAACATCCAGAGAAGTCAAAGACAGTGCTTCTATACTAATTGCCAGGCGCTGAGACGAATGCCGCCAAGATCGAGCGTCTATGACTTACGGTTCAAGAATTAGCCTCAGAAACAGTGGGAAACAGTGCTTCTATACTAATTGCCAGGCGCTGAGACGAATGCCGCCAAGATCAAGCGTCTAAGACTTACGGTTCAAGAATTAGCCTCAGAAACAGTGGTTCTGTACATGCTGCCAATAGCTCGCCTGGGAAACATCCAGAGAAGTCCAAGATAGTGTTTTTTAGACTGGCTGCCACGAGCTGAAACGAATGCAGCCAAGAGCGAGCGTCTGTGACTTACGGTTCAAAAGTTATTCACATAAACATGGTTCTGAACTTTGCTGCCAGCCTGAAAGCGAAAGCAACCAAGATCGAGCGTCTAGGATTTACTTGTGAATAGCTCGCCTGGAAAACATCCAGAGAAGTCAAAGACAGTGCAGCTATACTAATTGCCAGGCGCTGAGACGAATGACACCAAGATCAAGCGTCTAAGACTTACGGTTCAAGAATTAGCCTCAGAAACAGTGGGAAACAGTGCTTCTATACTAATTGCCAGGCGCTGAGACGAATGCCGCCAAGATCGAGCGTCTATGACTTACGGTTCAAGAATTAGCCTCAGAAACAGTGGTTCTGAACATGCTGCCAATAGCTCGTCTGGGAAACATCCAGAGAAGTCCAAGATAGTGTTTTTAGACTGGCTGCACGAGCTGAAACGAATGCAGCCAAGAGCGAGCGTCTGTGACTTACGGTTCAAGAGTTATTCACAGAAACATGGTTCTGAACTTTGCTGCCAGCCGCGAAAGCGAAAGTAACCAAGATCGAGCGTCTAGGATTTACTTGTGAATAGCTCGCCTGGAAAACATCCAGAGAAGTCAAAGACAGTGCTTCTATACTAATTGCCAGGCGCTGAGACGAATGCCGCCAAGATCAAGCGTCTAAGACTTACGGTTCAAGAATTAGCCTCAGAAACAGTGGGAAACAGTGCTTCTATACTAATTGCCAGGCGCTGAGACGAATGCCGCCAAGATCGAGCGTCTATGACTTACGGTTCAAGAATTAGCCTCAGAAACAGTGGTTTTGAACCCGGCTGCCAATAGCTCGCCTGGGAAACATCCAGAGAAGTCCAAGATAGTGTTTTTTTTAGACTGGCTGCCACGAGCTGAAACGAATGCAGCCAAGAGCGAGCGTCTGTGACTTACGGTTCAAGAGATATTCACAGAAACATGGTTCTGAACTTTGCTGCCAGCCGCGAAAGCGAAAGTAACCAAGATCGAGCGTCTAGGATTTACTTGTCAATAGCTCGCCTGGGAAACATCCAGAGAAGTCAAAGACAGTGCTTCTATACTAATTGCCAGGCGCTGAGACGAATGCCGCCAAGATCGAGCGTCTATGACTTACGGTTCAAGAATTAGCCTCAGAAACAGTGGGAAACAGTGCTTCTATACTAATTGCCAGGCGCTGAGACGAATGCCGCCAAGATCAAGCGTCTAAGACTTACGGTTCAAGAATTAGCCTCAGAAACAGTGGGAAACAGTGCTTCTATACTAATTGCCAGGCGCTGAGACGAATGCCGCCAAGATCGAGCGTCTATGACTTACGGTTCAAGAATTAGCCTCAGAAACAGTGGTTTTGAACCGGCTGCCAATAGCTCGCCTGGGAAACATCCAGAGAAGTCCAAGATAGTGTTTTTTTTAGACTGGCTGCCACGAGCTGAAACGAATGCAGCCAAGAGCGAGCGTCTGTGACTTACGGTTCAAGAGATATTCACAGAAACATGGTTCTGAACTTTGCTGCCAGCCGCGAAAGCGAAAGTAACCAAGATCGAGCGTCTAGGATTTACTTGTGAATAGCTCGCCTGGGAAACTTTGAGATAAGTCAAAGACAGTGCTTCTATACTAATTGCCAGGCGCTGAGACGAATGCCGCCAAGATCAAGCGTCTAAGACTTACGGTTCAAGAATTAGCCTCAGAAACAGTGGGAAACAGTGCTTCTATACTAATTGCCAGGCGCTGAGACGAATGCCGCCAAGATCGAGCGTCTATGACTTACGGTTCAAGAATTAGCCTCAGAAACAGTGGTTTTGAACCGGCTACCAATAGCTCGCCTGGGAAACATCCAGAGAAGTCCAAGATAGTGTTTTTTTAGACTGGCTGCCACGAGCTGAAACGAATGCAGCCAAGAGCGAGCGTCTGTGACTTACGGTTCAAGAGTTATTCACAGAAACATGGTTCTGAACTTTGCTGCCAGCCGCGAAAGCGAAAGTAACCAAGATCGAGCGTCTAGGATTTACTTGTGAATAGCTCGCCTGGGAAACTTTGAGATAAGTCAAAGACAGTGCTTCTATACTAATTGCCAGGCGCTGAGACGAATGCCGCCAAGATCAAGCGTCTAAGACTTACGGTTCAAGAATTAGCCTCAGAAACAGTGGGAAACAGTGCTTCTATACTAATTGCCAGGCGCTGAGACGAATGCCGCCAAGATCGAGCGTCTATGACTTACGGTTCAAGAATTAGCCTCAGAAACAGTGGTTCTGAACATGCTGCCAATAGCTCGCCTGGGAAACATCCAGAGAAGTCCAAGATAGTGTTTTTTAGACTGGCTGCCACGAGCTGAAACGAATGCAGCCAAGAGCGAGCGTCTGTGACTTACGGTTCAAGAGTTATTCACAGAAACATGGTTCTGAACTTTGCTGCCAGCCGCGAAAGCGAAAGTAACCAAGATCGAGCGTCTAGGATTTACTTGTGAATAGCTCGCCTGGAAACTGAGATAAGTCAAAGACAGTGCTTCTATACTAATTGCCAGGCGCTGAGACGAATGCCGCCAAGATCAAGCGTCTAAGACTTACGGTTCAAGAATTAGCCTCAGAAACAGTGGAAACAGTGCTTCTATACTAATTGCCAGGCGCTGAGACGAATGCCGCCAAGATCGAGCGTCTATGACTTACGGTTCAAGAATTAGCCTCAGAAACAGTGGTTTTGAACCGGCTACCAATAGCTCGCCTGGGAAACATCCAGAGAAGTCCAAGATAGTGTTTTTTTAGACTGGCTGCCACGAGCTTGAAACGAATGCAGCCAAGAGCGAGCGTCTGTGACTTACGGTTCAAGAGTTATTCACAGAAACATGGTTCTGAAGTTTGCTGCCAGCCGCGAAAGTAACCAAGATCGAGCGTCTAGGATTTACTTGTCAATAGCTCGCCTGGGAAACATCCAGAGAAGTCAAAGACAGTGCTTCTATACTAATTGCCAGGCGCTGAGACGAATGCCGCCAAGATCGAGCGTCTATGACTTACGGTTCAAGAATTAGCCTCAGAAACAGTGGGAAACAGTGCTTCTATACTAATTGCCAGGCGCTGAGACGAATGCCGCCAAGATCAAGCGTCTAAGACTTACGGTTCAAGAATTAGCCTCAGAAACAGTGGGAAACAGTGCTTCTATACTAATTGCCAGGCGCTGAGACGAATGCCGCCAAGATCGAGCGTCTATGACTTACGGTTCAAGAATTAGCCTCAGAAACAGTGGTTCTGAACATGCTGCCAATAGCTCACCTGGGAAACATCCAGAGAAGTCCAAGATAGTGTTTTTTAGACTGGCTGCCACGAGCTGAAACGAATGCAGCCAAGAGCGAGCGTCTGTGACTTACGGTTCAAGAATTAGCCTCAGAAACAGTGGGAAACAGTGCTTCTATACTAATTGCCAGGCGCTGAGACGAATGCCGCCAAGATCAAGCGTCTAAGACTTACGGTTCAAGAATTAGCCTCAGAAACAGTGGTTCTGTACATGCTGCCAATAGCTCGCCTGGGAAACATCCAGAGAAGTCCAAGATAGTGTTTTTTAGACTGGCTGCCACGAGCTGAAACGAATGCAGCCAAGAGCGAGCGTCTGTGACTTACGGTTCAAAAGTTATTCACATAAACATGGTTCTGAACTTTGCTGCCAGCCTGAAAGCGAAAGCAACCAAGATCGAGCGTCTAGGATTTACTTGTGAATAGCTCGCCTGGAAAACATCCAGAGAAGTCAAAGACAGTGCAGCTATACTAATTGCCAGGCGCTGAGACGAATGACACCAAGATCAAGCGTCTAAGACTTACGGTTCAAGAATTAGCCTCAGAAACAGTGGGAAACAGTGCTTCTATACTAATTGCCAGGCGCTGAGACGAATGCCGCCAAGATCGAGCGTCTATGACTTACGGTTCAAGAATTAGCCTCAGAAACAGTGGTTCTGAACATGCTGCCAATAGCTCGTCTGGGAAACATCCAGAGAAGTCCAAGATAGTGTTTTTTAGACTGGCTGCCACGAGCTGAAACGAATGCAGCCAAGAGCGAGCGTCTGTGACTTACGGTTCAAGAGTTATTCACAGAAACATGGTTCTGAACTTTGCTGCCAGCCGCGAAAGCGAAAGTAACCAAGATCGAGCGTCTAGGATTTACTTGTGAATAGCTCGCCTGGAAAACATCCAGAGAAGTCAAAGACAGTGCTTCTATACTAATTGCCAGGCGCTGAGACGAATGCCGCCAAGATCGAGCGTCTATGACTTACGGTTCAAGAATTAGCCTCAGAAACAGTGGTTCTGAACATGCTGCCAATAGCTCACCTGGGAAACATCCAGAGAAGTCCAAGATAGTGTTTTTTAGACTGGCTGCCACGAGCTGAAACGAATGCAGCCAAGAGCGAGCGTCTGTGACTTACGGTTCAAGAGTTATTAACAGAAACATGGTTCTGAACTTTGCTGCCAGCCGCGAAAGCGAAAGCAACCAAGATCGAGCGTCTAGGATTTACTTGTGAATAGCTCGCCTGGGAAACTTTGAGATAAGTCAAAGACAGTGCTTCTATACTAATTGCCAGGCGCTGAGACGAATGTCGCCAAGATCAAGCGTCTAAGACTTACGGTTCAAGAATTAGCCTCAGAAACAGTGGGAAACAGTGCTTCTATACTAATTGCCAGGCGCTGAGACGAATGCCGCCAAGATCGAGCGTCTATGACTTACGGTTCAAGAATTAGCCTCAGAAACAGTGGTTCTGAACATGCTGCCAATAGCTCGCCTGGGAAACATCCAGAGAAGTCCAAGATAGTGTTTTTTTTAGACTGGCTGCCACGAGCTGAAACGAATGCAGCCAAGAGCGAGCGTCTGTGACTTACGGTTCAAAAGTTATTCACATAAACATGGTTCTGAACTTTGCTGCCAGCCTGAAAGCGAAAGCAACCAAGATCGAGCGTCTAGGATTTACTTGTGAATAGCTCGCCTGGAATACATCCAGAGAAGTCAAAGACAGTGCAGCTATACTAATTGCCAGGCGCTGAGACGAATGACGCCAAGATCAAGCGTCTAAGACTTACGGTTCAAGAATTAGCCTCAGAAACAGTGGGAAACAGTGCTTCTATACTAATTGCCAGGCGCTGAGACGAATGCCGCCAAGATCGAGCGTCTATGACTTACGGTTCAAGAATTAGCCTCAGAAACAGTGGTTCTGAACATGCTGCCAATAGCTCGCCTGGGAAACATCCAGAGAAGTCCAAGATAGTGTTTTTTTAGACTGGCTGCCACGAGCTGAAACGAATGCAGCCAAGAGCGAGCGTCTGTGACTTACGGTTCAAGAGTTATTCACAGAAACATGGTTCTGAACTTTGCTGCCAGCCGCGAAAGCGAAAATAACCAAGATCGAGCGTCTAGGATTTACTTGTGAATAGCTCGCCTGGGAAACTTTGAGATAAGTCAAAGACAGTGCTTCTATACTAATTGCCAGGCGCTGAGACGAATGCCGCCAAGATCAAGCGTCTAAGACTTACGGTTCAAGAATTAGCCTCAGAAACAGTGGTAAACAGTGCTTCTATACTAATTGCCAGGCGCTGAGACGAATGCCGCCAAGATCGAGCGTCTATGACTTACGGTTCAAGAATTAGCCTCAGAAACAGTGGTTCTGAACATGCTGCCAATAGCTCGCCTGGGAAACATCCAGAGAAGTCCAAGATAGTGTTTTTTTAGACTGGCTGCCACGAGCTGAAACGAATGCAGCCAAGAGCGAGCGTCTGTGACTTACGGTTCAAAAGTTATTCACATAAACATGGTTCTGAACTTTGCTGCCAGCCTGAAAGCGAAAGCAACCAAGATCGAGCGTCTAGGATTTACTTGTGAATAGCTCGCCTGGAAAACATCCAGAGAAGTCAAAGACAGTGCAGCTATACTAATTGCCAGGCGCTGAGACGAATGCCGCCAAGATCAAGCGTCTAAGACTTACGGTTCAAGAATTAGCCTCAGAAACAGTGGGAAACAGTGCTTCTATACTAATTGCCAGGCGCTGAGACGAATGCCGCCAAGATCGAGCGTCTATGACTTACGGTTCAAGAATTAGCCTCAGAAACAGTGGTTCTGAACATGCTGCCAATAGCTCGCCTGGGAAACATCCAGAGAAGTCCAAGATAGTGTTTTTTAGACTGGCTGCCACGAGCTGAAACGAATGCAGCCAAGAGCGAGCGTCTGTGACTTACGGTTCAAGAGTTATTCACAGAAACATGGTTCTGAACTTTGCTGCCAGCCGCGAAAGCGAAAGTAACCAAGATCGAGCGTCTAGGATTTACTTGTGAATAGCTCGCCTGGGAAACTTTGAGATAAGTCAAAGACAGTGCTTCTATACTAATTGCCAGGCGCTGAGACGAATGCCGCCAAGATCGAGCGTCTATGACTTACGGTTCAAGAATTAGCCTCAGAAACAGTGGGAAACAATGCTTCTATACTAATTGCCAGGCGCTGAGACGAATGCCGCCAAGATCGAGCGTCTGTGACTTACGGTTCAAGAGTTATTCACAGAAACATGGTTCTGAACTTTGCTGCCAGCCGCGAAAGCGAAAGTAACCAAGATCGAGCGTCTAGGATTTACTTGTGAATAGCTCGCCTGGGAAACATCCAGAGAAGTCAAAGACAGTGCTTCTATACTAATTGCCAGGCGCTGAGACGAATGCCGCCATGATCAAGCGTCTAAGACTTACGGTTCAAGAATTAGCCTCAGAAACAGTGGTTCTGAACATGCTGCCAATAGCTCGCCTGGGAAACATCCAGAGAAGTCCAAGATAGTGTTTTTTTAGACTGGCTGCCACGAGCTGAAACGAATGCAGCCAAGAGCGAGCGTCTGTGACTTACGGTTCAAGAGTTATTCACAGAAACATGGTTCTGAACTTTGCTGCCAGCCGCGAAAGCGAAAGTAACCAAGATCGAGCGTCTAGGATTTACTTGTGAATAGCTCGCCTGGGAAACTTTGAGATAAGTCAAAGACAGTGCTTCTATACTAATTGCCAGGCGCTGAGACGAATGCCGCCAAGATCAAGCGTCTAAGACTTACGGTTCAAGAATTAGCCTCAGAAACAGTGGGAAACAGTGCTTCTATACTAATTGCCAGGCGCTGAGACGAATGCCGCCAAGATCGAGCGTCTATGACTTACGGTTCAAGAATTAGCCTCAGAAACAGTGGTTCTGAACATGCTGCCAATAGCTCGCCTGGGAAACATCCAGAGAAGTCCAAGATAGTGTTTTTTTTAGACTGGCTGCCACGAGCTGAAACGAATGCAGCCAAGAGCGAGCGTCTGTGACTTACGGTTCAAAAGTTATTCACATAAACATGGTTCTGAACTTTGCTGCCAGCCTGAAAGCGAAAGCAACCAAGATCGAGCGTCTAGGATTTACTTGTGAATAGCTCGCCTGGAAAACATCCAGAGAAGTCAAAGACAGTGCAGCTATACTAATTGCCAGGCGCTGAGACGAATGACGCCAAGATCAAGCGTCTAAGACTTACGGTTCAAGAATTAGCCTCAGAAACAGTGGGAAACAGTGCTTCTATACTAATTGCCAGGCGCTGAGACGAATGCCGCCAAGATCGAGCGTCTATGACTTACGGTTCAAGAATTAGCCTCAGAAACAGTGGTTCTGAACATGCTGCCAATAGCTCGCCTGGGAAACATCCAGAGAAGTCCAAGATAGTGTTTTTTAGACAGGCTGCCACGAGCTGAAACGAATGCAGCCAAGAGCGAGCGTCTGTGACTTACGGTTCAAGAGTTATTCACAGAAACATGGTTCTGAACTTTGCTGCCAGCCGCGAAAGCGAAAGTAACCAAGATCGAGCGTCTAGGATTTACTTGTGAATAGCTCGCCTGGGAAACTTTGAGATAAGTCAAAGACAGTGCTCCTATACTAATTGCCAGGCGCTGAGACGAATGCCGCCAAGATCAAGCGTCTAAGACTTACGGTTCAAGAATTAGCCTCAGAAACAGTGGTAAACAGTGCTTCTATACTAATTGCCAGGCGCTGAGACGAATGTCGCCAAGATCGAGCGTCTATGACTTACGGTTCAAGAATTAGCCTCAGAAACAGTGGTTCTGAACATGCTGCCAATAGCTCGCCTGGGAAACATCCAGAGAAGTCCAAGATAGTGTTTTTTTAGACTGGCTGCCACGAGCTGAAACGAATGCAGCCAAGAGCGAGCGTCTGTGACTTACGGTTCAAGAGTTATTCACAGAAACATGGTTCTGAACTTTGCTGCCAGCCGCGAAAGCGAAAGTAACCAAGATCGAGCGTCTAGGATTTACTTGTGAATAGCTCGCCTGGGAAACTTTGAGATAAGTCAAAGACAGTGCTTCTATACTAATTGCCAGGCGCTGAGACGAATGCCGCCAAGATCGAGCGTCTATGACTTACGGTTCAAGAATTAGCCTCAGAAACAGTGGGAAACAGTGCTTCCATACTAATTGCCAGGCGCTGAGACGAATGCCGCCAAGATCGAGCGTCTATGACTTACGGTTCAAGAATTAGCCTCAGAAACAGTGGTTCTGAACATGCTGCCAATAGCTCGCCTGGGAAACATCCAGAGAAGTCCAAGATAGTGTTTTTTAGACTGGCTGCCACGAGATGAAACGCATGCAGCCAAGAGCGAGCGTCTGTGACTTACGGTTCAAGAGTTATTCACAGAAACATGGTTCTGAACTTTGCTGCCAGCCGCGAAAGCGAAAGTAACCAAGATCGAGCGTCTAGGATTTACTTGTGAATAGCTCGCCTGGGAAACTTTCAGATAAGTCAAAGACAGTGCTTCTATACTAATTGCCAGGCGCTGAGACGAATGCCGCCAAGATCAAGCGTCTAAGACTTACGGTTCAAGAATTAGCCTCAGAAACAGTGGGAAACAGTGCTTCTATACTAATTGCCAGGCGCTGAGACGAATGCCGCCAAGATCGAGCGTCTATGACTTACGGTTCAAGAATTAGCCTCAGAAACAGTGGTTTTGAACCGGCTGCCAATAGCTCGCCTGGGAAACATCCAGAGAAGTCCAAGATAGTGTTTTTTTTAGACTGGCTGCCACGAGCTGAAACGAATGCAGCCAAGAGCGAGCGTCTGTGACTTACGGTTCAAGAGATATTCACAGAAACATGGTTCTGAACTTTGCTGCCAGCCGCGAAAGCGAAAGTAACCAAGATCGAGCGTCTAGGATTTACTTGTGAATAGCTCGCCTGGGAAACTTTGAGATAAGTCAAAGACAGTGCTTCTATACTAATTGCCAGGCGCTGAGACGAATGCCGCCAAGATCAAGCGTCTAAGACTTACGGTTCAAGAATTAGCCTCAGAAACAGTGGGAAACAGTGCTTCTATACTAATTGCCAGGCGCTGAGACGAATGCCGCCAAGATCGAGCGTCTATGACTTACGGTTCAAGAATTAGCCTCAGAAACAGTGGTTTTGAACCGGCTACCAATAGCTCGCCTGGGAAACATCCAGAGAAGTCCAAGATAGTGTTTTTTTAGACTGGCTGCCACGAGCTGAAACGAATGCAGCAAGAGCGAGCGTCTGTGACTTACGGTTCAAGAGTTATTCACAGAAACATGGTTCTGAACTTTGCTGCCAGCCGCGAAAGCGAAAGTAACCAAGATCGAGCGTCTAGGATTTACTTGTGAATAGCTCGCCTGGGAAACTTTGAGATAAGTCAAAGACAGTGCTTCTATACTAATTGCCAGGCGCTGAGACGAATGCCGCCAAGATCAAGCGTCTAAGACTTACGGTTCAAGAATTAGCCTCAGAAACAGTGGGAAACAGTGCTTCTATACTAATTGCCAGGCGCTGAGACGAATGCCGCCAAGATCGAGCGTCTATGACTTACGGTTCAAGAATTAGCCTCAGAAACAGTGGTTCTGAACATGCTGCCAATAGCTCGCCTGGGAAACATCCAGAGAAGTCCAAGATAGTGTTTTTTAGACTGGCTGCCACGAGCTGAAACGAATGCAGCCAAGAGCGAGCGTCTGTGACTTACGGTTCAAGAGTTATTCACAGAAACATGGTTCTGAACTTTGCTGCCAGCCGCGAAAGCGAAAGTAACCAAGATCGAGCGTCTAGGATTTACTTGTGAATAGCTCGCCTGGGAAACTTTGAGATAAATCAAAGACAGTGCTTCTATACTAATTGCCAGGCGCTGAGACGAATGCCGCCAAGATCAAGCGTCTAAGACTTACGGTTCAAGAATTAGCCTCAGAAACAGTGGGAAACAGTGCTTCTATACTAATTGCCAGGCGCTGAGACGAATGCCGCCAAGATCGAGCGTCTATGACTTACGGTTCAAGAATTAGCCTCAGAAACAGTGGTTCTGAACATGCTGCCAATAGCTCGCCTGGGAAACATCCAGAGAAGTCCAAGATTGTGTTTTTTAGACTGGCTGCCACGAGCTGAAACGAATGCAGCCAAGAGCGAGCGTCTGTGACTTACGGTTCAAGAGTTATTCACAGAAACATGGTTCTGAACTTTGCTGCCAGCCGCGAAAGCGAAAGTAACCAAGATCGAGCGTCTAGGATTTACTTGTGAATAGCTCGCCTGGGAAACTTTGAGATAAGTCAAAGACAGTGCTTCTATACTAATTGCCAGGCGCTGAGACGAATGCCGCCAAGATCGAGCGTCTATGACTTACGGTTCAAGAATTAGCCTCAGAAACAGTGGTTTTGAACCGGCTACCAATAGCTCGCCTGGGAAACATCCAGAGAAGTCCAAGATAGTGTTTTTTTAGACTGGCTGCCACGAGCTGAAACGAATGCAGCCAAGAGCGAGCGTCTGTGACTTACGGTTCAAGAGTTATTCACAGAAACATGGTTCTGAAGTTTGCTGCCAGCCGCGAAAGTAACCAAGATCGAGCGTCTAGGATTTACTTGTCAATAGCTCGCCTGGGAAACATCCAGAGAAGTCAAAGACAGTGCTTCTATACTAATTGCCAGGCGCTGAGACGAATGCCGCCAAGATCGAGCGTCTATGACTTACGGTTCAAGAATTAGCCTCAGAAACAGTGGGAAACAGTGCTTCTATACTAATTGCCAGGCGCTGAGACGAATGCCGCCAAGATCAAGCGTCTAAGACTTACGGTTCAAGAATTAGCCTCAGAAACAGTGGGAAACAGTGCTTCTATACTAATTGCCAGGCGCTGAGACGAATGCCGCCAAGATCGAGCGTCTATGACTTACGGTTCAAGAATTAGCCTCAGAAACAGTGGTTCTGAACATGCTGCCAATAGCTCACCTGGGAAACATCCAGAGAAGTCCAAGATAGTGTTTTTAGACTGGCTGCCACGAGCTGAAACGAATGCAGCCAAGAGCGAGCGTCTGTGACTTACGGTTCAAGAGTTATTAACAGAAACATGGTTCTGAACTTTGCTGCCAGCCGCGAAAGCGAAAGCAACCAAGATCGAGCGTCTAGGATTTACTTGTGAATAGCTCGCCTGGGAAACTTTGAGATAAGTCAAAGACAGTGCTTCTATACTAATTGCCAGGCGCTGAGACGAATGCCGCCAAGATCAAGCGTCTAAGACTTACGGTTCAAGAATTAGCCTCAGAAACAGTGGGAAACAGTGCTTCTATACTAATTGCCAGGCGCTGAGACGAATGCCGCCAAGATCGAGCGTCTATGACTTACGGTTCAAGAATTAGCCTCAGAAACAGTGGTTCTGAACATGCTGCCAATAGCTCGCCTGGGAAACATCCAGAGAAGTCCAAGATAGTGTTTTTTTTAGACTGGCTGCCACGAGCTGAAACGAATGCAGCCAAGAGCGAGCGTCTGTGACTTACGGTTCAAAAGTTATTCACATAAACATGGTTCTGAACTTTGCTGCCAGCCTGAAAGCGAAAGCAACCAAGATCGAGCGTCTAGGATTTACTTGTGAATAGCTCGCCTGGAATACATCCAGAGAAGTCAAAGACAGTGCAGCTATACTAATTGCCAGGCGCTGAGACGAATGACGCCAAGATCAAGCGTCTAAGACTTACGGTTCAAGAATTAGCCTCAGAAACAGTGGGAAACAGTGCTTCTAAACTAATTGCCAGGCGCTGAGACGAATGCCGCCAAGATCGAGCGTCTATGACTTACGGTTCAAGAATTAGCCTCAGAAACAGTGGTTTTGAACCGGCTACCAATAGCTCGCCTGGGAAACATCCAGAGAAGTCCAAGATAGTGTTTTTTTAGACTGGCTGCCACGAGCTGAAACGAATGCAGCCAAGAGCGAGCGTCTGTGACTTACGGTTCAAGAGTTATTCACAGAAACATGGTTCTGAACTTTGCTGCCAGCCGCGAAAGCGAAAGTAACCAAGATCGAGCGTCTAGGATTTACTTGTGAATAGCTCGCCTGGGAAACTTTGAGATAAGTCAAAGACAGTGCTTCTATACTAATTGCCAGGCGCTGAGACGAATGCCGCCAAGATCAAGCGTCTAAGACTTACGGTTCAAGAATTAGCCTCAGAAACAGTGGGAAACAGTGCTTCTATACTAATTGCCAGGCGCTGAGACGAATGCCGCCAAGATCGAGCGTCTATGACTTACGGTTCAAGAATTAGCCTCAGAAACAGTGGTTCTGAACATGCTGCCAATAGCTCGCCTGGGAAACATCCAGAGAAGTCCAAGATAGTGTTTTTTAGACTGGCTGCCACGAGCTGAAACGAATGCAGCCAAGAGCGAGCGTCTGTGACTTACGGTTCAAGAGTTATTCACAGAAACATGGTTCTGAACTTTGCTGCCAGCCGCGAAAGCGAAAGTAACCAAGATCGAGCGTCTAGGATTTACTTGTGAATAGCTCGCCTGGGAAACTTTCAGATAAGTCAAAGACAGTGCTTCTATACTAATTGCCAGGCGCTGAGACGAATGCCGCCAAGATCAAGCGTCTAAGACTTACGGTTCAAGAATTAGCCTCAGAAACAGTGGGAAACAGTGCTTCTATACTAATTGCCAGGCGCTGAGACGAATGCCGCCAAGATCGAGCGTCTATGACTTACGGTTCAAGAATTAGCCTCAGAAACAGTGGTTTTGAACCGGCTGCCAATAGCTCGCCTGGGAAACATCCAGAGAAGTCCAAGATAGTGTTTTTTTTAGACTGGCTGCCACGAGCTGAAACGAATGCAGCCAAGAGCGAGCGTCTGTGACTTACGGTTCAAGAGATATTCACAGAAACATGGTTCTGAACTTTGCTGCCAGCCGCGAAAGCGAAAGTAACCAAGATCGAGCGTCTAGGATTTACTTGTCAATAGCTCGCCTGGGAAACATCCAGAGAAGTCAAAGACAGTGCTTCTATACTAATTGCCAGGCGCTGAGACGAATGCCGCCAAGATCGAGCGTCTATGACTTACGGTTCAAGAATTAGCCTCAGAAACAGTGGGAAACAGTGCTTCTATACTAATTGCCAGGCGCTGAGACGAATGCCGCCAAGATCAAGCGTCTAAGACTTACGGTTCAAGAATTAGCCTCAGAAACAGTGGGAAACAGTGCTTCTATACTAATTGCCAGGCGCTGAGACGAATGCCGCCAAGATCGAGCGTCTATGACTTACGGTTCAAGAATTAGCCTCAGAAACAGTGGTTCTGAACATGCTGCCAATAGCTCGTCTGGGAAACATCCAGATAAGTCCAAGATAGTGTTTTTTAGACTGGCTGCCACGAGCTGAAACGAATGCAGCCAAGAGCGAGCGTCTGTGACTTACGGTTCAAGAGTTATTCACAGAAACATGGTTCTGAACTTTGCTGCCAGCCGCGAAAGCGAAAGTAACCAAGATCGAGCGTCTAGGATTTACTTGTGAATAGCTCGCCTGGGAAACTTTGAGATAAGTCAAAGACAGTGCTTCTATACTAATTGCCAGGCGCTGAGACGAATGCCGCCAAGATCGAGCGTCTATGACTTACGGTTCAAGAATTAGCCTCAGAAACAGTGGTTTTGAACCGGCTACCAATAGCTCGCCTGGGAAACATCCAGAGAAGTCCAAGATAGTGTTTTTTTAGACTGGCTGCCACGAGCTGAAACGAATGCAGCCAAGAGCGAGCGTCTGTGACTTACGGTTCAAGAGTTATTCACAGAAACATGGTTCTGAAGTTTGCTGCCAGCCGCGAAAGTAACCAAGATCGAGCGTCTAGGATTTACTTGTCAATAGCTCGCCTGGGAAACATCCAGAGAAGTCAAAGACAGTGCTTCTATACTAATTGCCAGGCGCTGAGACGAATGCCGCCAAGATCGAGCGTCTATGACTTACGGTTCAAGAATTAGCCTCAGAAACAGTGGGAAACAGTGCTTCTATACTAATTGCCAGGCGCTGAGACGAATGCCGCCAAGATCAAGCGTCTAAGACTTACGGTTCAAGAATTAGCCTCAGAAACAGTGGGAAACAGTGCTTCTATACTAATTGCCAGGCGCTGAGACGAATGCCGCCAAGATCGAGCGTCTATGACTTACGGTTCAAGAATTAGCCTCAGAAACAGTGGTTCTGAACATGCTGCCAATAGCTCACCTGGGAAACATCCAGAGAAGTCCAAGATAGTGTTTTTTAGACTGGCTGCCACGAGCTGAAACGAATGCAGCCAAGAGCGAGCGTCTGTGACTTACGGTTCAAGAGTTATTAACAGAAACATGGTTCTGAACTTTGCTGCCAGCCGCGAAAGCGAAAGCAACCAAGATCGAGCGTCTAGGATTTACTTGTGAATAGCTCGCCTGGGAAACTTTGAGATAAGTCAAAGACAGTGCTTCTATACTAATTGCCAGGCGCTGAGACGAATGCCGCCAAGATCAAGCGTCTAAGACTTACGGTTCAAGAATTAGCCTCAGAAACAGTGGGAAACAGTGCTTCTATACTAATTGCCAGGCGCTGAGACGAATGCCGCCAAGATCGAGCGTCTATGACTTACGGTTCAAGAATTAGCCTCAGAAACAGTGGTTCTGAACATGCTGCCAATAGCTCGCCTGGGAAACATCCAGAGAAGTCCAAGATAGTGTTTTTTTTAGACTGGCTGCCACGAGCTGAAACGAATGCAGCCAAGAGCGAGCGTCTGTGACTTACGGTTCAAAAGTTATTCACATAAACATGGTTCTGAACTTTGCTGCCAGCCTGAAAGCGAAAGCAACCAAGATCGAGCGTCTAGGATTTACTTGTGAATAGCTCGCCTGGAATACATCCAGAGAAGTCAAAGACAGTGCAGCTATACTAATTGCCAGGCGCTGAGACGAATGACGCCAAGATCAAGCGTCTAAGACTTACGGTTCAAGAATTAGCCTCAGAAACAGTGGGAAACAGTGCTTCTAAACTAATTGCCAGGCGCTGAGACGAATGCCGCCAAGATCGAGCGTCTATGACTTACGGTTCAAGAATTAGCCTCAGAAACAGTGGTTTTGAACCGGCTACCAATAGCTCGCCTGGGAAACATCCAGAGAAGTCCAAGATAGTGTTTTTTTAGACTGGCTGCCACGAGCTGAAACGAATGCAGCCAAGAGCGAGCGTCTGTGACTTACGGTTCAAGAGTTATTCACAGAAACATGGTTCTGAACTTTGCTGCCAGCCGCGAAAGCGAAAGTAACCAAGATCGAGCGTCTAGGATTTACTTGTGAATAGCTCGCCTGGGAAACTTTGAGATAAGTCAAAGACAGTGCTTCTATACTAATTGCCAGGCGCTGAGACGAATGCCGCCAAGATCAAGCGTCTAAGACTTACGGTTCAAGAATTAGCCTCAGAAACAGTGGGAAACAGTGCTTCTATACTAATTGCCAGGCGCTGAGACGAATGCCGCCAAGATCGAGCGTCTATGACTTACGGTTCAAGAATTAGCCTCAGAAACAGTGGTTCTGAACATGCTGCCAATAGCTCGCCTGGGAAACATCCAGAGAAGTCCAAGATAGTGTTTTTTAGACTGGCTGCCACGAGCTGAAACGAATGCAGCCAAGAGCGAGCGTCTGTGACTTACGGTTCAAGAGTTATTCACAGAAACATGGTTCTGAACTTTGCTGCCAGCCGCGAAAGCGAAAGTAACCAAGATCGAGCGTCTAGGATTTACTTGTGAATAGCTCGCCTGGGAAACTTTGAGATAAATCAAAGACAGTGCTTCTATACTAATTGCCAGGCGCTGAGACGAATGCCGCCAAGATCAGGCGTCTAAGACTTACGGTTCAAGAATTAGCCTCAGAAACAGTGGGAAACAGTGCTTCTATACTAATTGCCAGGCGCTGAGACGAATGCCGCCAAGATCGAGCGTCTATGACTTACGGTTCAAGAATTAGCCTCAGAAACAGTGGTTCTGAACATGCTGCCAATAGCTCGCCTGGGAAACATCCAGAGAAGTCCAAGATTGTGTTTTTTAGACTGGCTGCCACGAGCTGAAACGAATGCAGCCAAGAGCGAGCGTCTGTGACTTACGGTTCAAGAGTTATTCACAGAAACATGGTTCTGAACTTTGCTGCCAGCCGCGAAAGCGAAAGTAACCAAGATCGAGCGTCTAGGATTTACTTGTGAATAGCTCGCCTGGGAAACTTTGAGATAAGTCAAAGACAGTGCTTCTATACTAATTGCCAGGCGCTGAGACGAATGCCGCCAAGATCTAGCGTCTATGACTTACGGTTCAAGAATTAGCCTCAGAAACAGTGGGAAACAGTGCTTCCATACTAATTGCCAGGCGCTGAGACGAATGCCGCCAAGATCGAGCGTCTATGACTTACGGTTCAAGAATTAGCCTCAGAAACAGTGGTTCTGAACATGCTGCCAATAGCTCGCCTGGGAAACATCCAGAGAAGTCCAAGATAGTGTTTTTTAGACTGGCTGCCACGAGCTGAAACGAATGCAGCCAAGAGCGAGCGTCTGTGACTTACGGTTCAAGAGTTATTCACAGAAACATGGTTCTGAACTTTGCTGCCAGCCGCGAAAGCGAAAGTAACCAAGATCGAGCGTCTAGGATTTACTTGTGAATAGCTCGCCTGGGAAACTTTGAGATAAATCAAAGACAGTGCTTCTATACTAATTGCCAGGCGCTGAGACGAATGCCGCCAAGATCAAGCGTCTAAGACTTACGGTTCAAGAATTAGCCTCAGAAACAGTGGGAAACAGTGCTTCTATACTAATTGCCAGGCGCTGAGACGAATGTCGCCAAGATCGAGCGTCTATGACTTACGGTTCAAGAATTAGCCTCAGAAACAGTGGTTCTGAACATGCTGCCAATAGCTCGCCTGGGAAACATCCAGAGAAGTCCAAGATTGTGTTTTTTAGACTGGCTGCCACGAGCTGAAACGAATGCAGCCAAGAGCGAGCGTCTGTGACTTACGGTTCAAGAGTTATTCACAGAAACATGGTTCTGAACTTTGCTGCCAGCCGCGAAAGCGAAAGTAACCAAGATCGAGCGTCTAGGATTTACTTGTGAATAGCTCGCCTGGGAAACTTTGAGATAAGTCAAAGACAGTGCTTCTATACTAATTGCCAGGCGCTGAGACGAATGCGGCCAAGATCTAGCGTCTATGACTTACGGTTCAAGAATTAGCCTCAGAAACAGTGGGAAACAGTGCTTCCATACTAATTGCCAGGCGCTGAGACGAATGCCGCCAAGATCGAGCGTCTATGACTTACGGTTCAAGAATTAGCCTCAGAAACAGTGGTTCTGAACATGCTGCCAATAGTTCGCCTGGGAAACATCCAGAGAAGTCCAAGATAGTGTTTTTTTAGACTGGCTGCCACGAGATGAAACGCATGCAGCCAAGAGCGAGCGTCTGTGACTTACGGTTCAAGAGTTATTCACAGAAACATGGTTCTGAACTTTGCTGCCAGCCGCGAAAGCGAAAGTAACCAAGATCGAGCGTCTAGGATTTACTTGTGAATAGCTCGCCTGGGAAACTTTCAGATAAGTCAAAGACAGTGCTTCTATACTAATTGCCAGGCGCTGAGACGAATGCCGCCAAGATCAAGCGTCTAAGACTTACGGTTCAAGAATTAGCCTCAGAAACAGTGGGAAACAGTGCTTCTATACTAATTGCCAGGCGCTGAGACGAATGCCGCCAAGATCGAGCGTCTATGACTTACGGTTCAAGAATTAGCCTCAGAAACAGTGGTTTTGAACCGGCTGCCAATAGCTCGCCTGGGAAACATCCAGAGAAGTCCAAGATAGTGTTTTTTTTAGACTGGCTGCCACGAGCTGAAACGAATGCAGCCAAGAGCGAGCGTCTGTGACTTACGGTTCAAGAGATATTCACAGAAACATGGTTCTGAACTTTGCTGCCAGCCGCGAAAGCGAAAGTAACCAAGATCGAGCGTCTAGGATTTACTTGTCAATAGCTCGCCTGGGAAACATCCAGAGAAGTCAAAGACAGTGCTTCTATACTAATTGCCAGGCGCTGAGACGAATGCCGCCAAGATCGAGCGTCTATGACTTACGGTTCAAGAATTAGCCTCAGAAACAGTGGGAAACAGTGCTTCTATACTAATTGCCAGGCGCTGAGACGAATGCCGCCAAGATCAAGCGTCTAAGACTTACGGTTCAAGAATTAGCCTCAGAAACAGTGGTTCTGTACATGCTGCCAATAGCTCGCCTGGGAAACATCCAGAGAAGTCCAAGATAGTGTTTTTTAGACTGGCTGCCACGAGCTGAAACGAATGCAGCCAAGAGCGAGCGTCTGTGACTTACGGTTCAAGAGTTATTAACAGAAACATGGTTCTGAACTTTGCTGCCAGCCGCGAAAGCGAAAGTAACCAAGATCGAGCGTCTAGGATTTACTTGTGAATAGCTCGCCTGGGAAACTTTGAGATAAGTCAAAGACAGTGCTTCTATACTAATTGCCAGGCGCTGAGACGAATGCCGCCAAGATCAAGCGTCTAAGACTTACGGTTCAAGAATTAGCCTCAGAAACAGTGGGAAACAGTGCTTCTATACTAATTGCCAGGCGCTGAGACGAATGCCGCCAAGATCGAGCGTCTATGACTTACGGTTCAAGAATTAGCCTCAGAAACAGTGGTTCTGAACATGCTGCCAATAGCTCGCCTGGGAAACATCCAGAGAAGTCCAAGATAGTGTTTTTTTTAGACTGGCTGCCACGAGCTGAAACGAATGCAGCCAAGAGCGAGCGTCTGTGACTTACGGTTCAAAAGTTATTCACATAAACATGGTTCTGAACTTTGCTGCCAGCCTGAAAGCGAAAGCAACCAAGATCGAGCGTCTAGGATTTACTTGTGAATAGCTCGCCTGGAAAACATCCAGAGAAGTCAAAGACAGTGCAGCTATACTAATTGCCAGGCGCTGAGACGAATGCCGCCAAGATCAAGCGTCTAAGACTTACGGTTCAAGAATTAGCCTCAGAAACAGTGGGAAACAGTGCTTCTATACTAATTGCCAGGCGCTGAGACGAATGCCGCCAAGATCGAGCGTCTATGACTTACGGTTCAAGAATTAGCCTCAGAAACAGTGGTTTTGAACCGGCTGCCAATAGCTCGCCTGGGAAACATCCAGAGAAGTCCAAGATAGTGTTTTTTTTAGACTGGCTGCCACGAGCTGAAACGAATGCAGCCAAGAGCGAGCGTCTGTGACTTACGGTTCAAGAGTTATTCACAGAAACATGGTTCTGAACTTTGCTGCCAGCCGCGAAAGCGAAAGTAACCAAGATCGAGCGTCTAGGATTTACTTGTGAATAGCTCGCCTGGAAAACATCCAGAGAAGTCAAAGACAGTGCAGCTATACTAATTGCCAGGCGCTGAGACGAATGACACCAAGATCAAGCGTCTAAGACTTACGGTTCAAGAATTAGCCTCAGAAACAGTGGGAAACAGTGCTTCTATACTAATTGCCAGGCGCTGAGACGAATGCCGCCAAGATCGAGCGTCTATGACTTACGGTTCAAGAATTAGCCTCAGAAACAGTGGTTCTGAACATGCTGCCAATAGCTCGTCTGGGAAACATCCAGAGAAGTCCAAGATAGTGTTTTTTAGACTGGCTGCCACGAGCTGAAACGAATGCAGCCAAGAGCGAGCGTCTGTGACTTACGGTTCAAGAGTTATTCACAGAAACATGGTTCTGAACTTTGCTGCCAGCCGCGAAAGCGAAAGTAACCAAGATCGAGCGTCTAGGATTTACTTGTGAATAGCTCGCCTGGGAAACTTTGAGATAAGTCAAAGACAGTGCTTCTATACTAATTGCCAGGCGCTGAGACGAATGCCGCCAAGATCAAGCGTCTAAGACTTACGGTTCAAGAATTAGCCTCAGAAACAGTGGGAAACAGTGCTTCTATACTAATTGCCAGGCGCTGAGACGAATGCCGCCAAGATCGAGCGTCTATGACTTACGGTTCAAGAATTAGCCTCAGAAACAGTGGTTCTGAACATGCTGCCAATAGCTCGCCTGGGAAACATCCAGAGAAGTCCAAGATAGTGTTTTTTAGACTGGCTGCCACGAGCTGAAACGAATGCAGCCAAGAGCGAGCGTCTGTGACTTACGGTTCAAGAGTTATTCACAGAAACATGGTTCTGAACTTTGCTGCCAGCCGCGAAAGCGAAAGTAACCAAGATCGAGCGTCTAGGATTTACTTGTGAATAGCTCGCCTGGGAAACTGAGATAAGTCAAAGACAGTGCTTCTATACTAATTGCCAGGCGCTGAGACGAATGCCGCCAAGATCAAGCGTCTAAGACTTACGGTTCAAGAATTAGCCTCAGAAACAGTGGGAAACAGTGCTTCTATACTAATTGCCAGGCGCTGAGACGAATGCCGCCAAGATCGAGCGTCTATGACTTACGGTTCAAGAATTAGCCTCAGAAACAGTGGTTTTGAACCGGCTACCAATAGCTCGCCTGGGAAACATCCAGAGAAGTCCAAGATAGTGTTTTTTTAGACTGGCTGCCACGAGCTGAAACGAATGCAGCCAAGAGCGAGCGTCTGTGACTTACGGTTCAAGAGTTATTCACAGAAACATGGTTCTGAAGTTTGCTGCCAGCCGCGAAAGTAACCAAGATCGAGCGTCTAGGATTTACTTGTCAATAGCTCGCCTGGGAAACATCCAGAGAAGTCAAAGACAGTGCTTCTATACTAATTGCCAGGCGCTGAGACGAATGCCGCCAAGATCGAGCGTCTATGACTTACGGTTCAAGAATTAGCCTCAGAAACAGTGGTTCTGAACATGCTGCCAATAGCTCACCTGGGAAACATCCAGAGAAGTCCAAGATAGTGTTTTTTAGACTGGCTGCCACGAGCTGAAACGAATGCAGCCAAGAGCGAGCGTCTGTGACTTACGGTTCAAGAGTTATTAACAGAAACATGGTTCTGAACTTTGCTGCCAGCCGCGAAAGCGAAAGCAACCAAGATCGAGCGTCTAGGATTTACTTGTGAATAGCTCGCCTGGGAAACTTTGAGATAAGTCAAAGACAGTGCTTCTATACTAATTGCCAGGCGCTGAGACGAATGCCGCCAAGATCAAGCGTCTAAGACTTACGGTTCAAGAATTAGCCTCAGAAACAGTGGGAAACAGTGCTTCTATACTAATTGCCAGGCGCTGAGACGAATGCCGCCAAGATCGAGCGTCTATGACTTACGGTTCAAGAATTAGCCTCAGAAACAGTGGTTCTGAACATGCTGCCAATAGCTCGCCTGGGAAACATCCAGAGAAGTCCAAGATAGTGTTTTTTTTAGACTGGCTGCCACGAGCTGAAACGAATGCAGCCAAGAGCGAGCGTCTGTGACTTACGGTTCAAAAGTTATTCACATAAACATGGTTCTGAACTTTGCTGCCAGCCTGAAAGCGAAAGCAACCAAGATCGAGCGTCTAGGATTTACTTGTGAATAGCTCGCCTGGAATACATCCAGAGAAGTCAAAGACAGTGCAGCTATACTAATTGCCAGGCGCTGAGACGAATGACGCCAAGATCAAGCGTCTAAGACTTACGGTTCAAGAATTAGCCTCAGAAACAGTGGGAAACAGTGCTTCTATACTAATTGCCAGGCGCTGAGACGAATGCCGCCAAGATCGAGCGTCTATGACTTACGGTTCAAGAATTAGCCTCAGAAACAGTGGTTCTGAACATGCTGCCAATAGCTCGCCTGGGAAACATCCAGAGAAGTCCAAGATAGTGTTTTTTAGACTGGCTGCCACGAGCTGAAACGAATGCAGCCAAGAGCGAGCGTCTGTGACTTACGGTTCAAGAGTTATTCACAGAAACATGGTTCTGAACTTTGCTGCCAGCCGCGAAAGCGAAAATAACCAAGATCGAGCGTCTAGGATTTACTTGTGAATAGCTCGCCTGGGAAACTTTGAGATAAGTCAAAGACAGTGCTTCTATACTAATTGCCAGGCGCTGAGACGAATGCCGCCAAGATCAAGCGTCTAAGACTTACGGTTCAAGAATTAGCCTCAGAAACAGTGGTAAACAGTGCTTCTATACTAATTGCCAGGCGCTGAGACGAATGCCGCCAAGATCGAGCGTCTATGACTTACGGTTCAAGAATTAGCCTCAGAAACAGTGGTTCTGAACATGCTGCCAATAGCTCGCCTGGGAAACATCCAGAGAAGTCCAAGATAGTGTTTTTTTTAGACTGGCTGCCACGAGCTGAAACGAATGCAGCCAAGAGCGAGCGTCTGTGACTTACGGTTCAAAAGTTATTCACATAAACATGGTTCTGAACTTTGCTGCCAGCCTGAAAGCGAAAGCAACCAAGATCGAGCGTCTAGGATTTACTTGTGAATAGCTCGCCTGGAAAACATCCAGAGAAGTCAAAGACAGTGCAGCTATACTAATTGCCAGGCGCTGAGACGAATGCCGCCAAGATCAAGCGTCTAAGACTTACGGTTCAAGAATTAGCCTCAGAAACAGTGGGAAACAGTGCTTCTATACTAATTGCCAGGCGCTGAGACGAATGCCGCCAAGATCGAGCGTCTATGACTTACGGTTCAAGAATTAGCCTCAGAAACAGTGGTTCTGAACATGCTGCCAATAGCTCGCCTGGGAAACATCCAGAGAAGTCCAAGATAGTGTTTTTTAGACTGGCTGCCACGAGCTGAAACGAATGCAGCCAAGAGCGAGCGTCTGTGACTTACGGTTCAAGAGTTATTCACAGAAACATGGTTCTGAACTTTGCTGCCAGCCGCGAAAGCGAAAGTAACCAAGATCGAGCGTCTAGGATTTACTTGTGAATAGCTCGCCTGGGAAACTTTGAGATAAGTCAAAGACAGTGCTTCTATACTAATTGCCAGGCGCTGAGACGAATGCCGCCAAGATCGAGCGTCTATGACTTACGGTTCAAGAATTAGCCTCAGAAACAGTGGGAAACAATGCTTCTATACTAATTGCCAGGCGCTGAGACGAATGCCGCCAAGATCGAGCGTCTGTGACTTACGGTTCAAGAGTTATTCACAGAAACATGGTTCTGAACTTTGCTGCCAGCCGCGAAAGCGAAAGTAACCAAGATCGAGCGTCTAGGATTTACTTGTGAATAGCTCGCCTGGGAAACATCCAGAGAAGTCAAAGACAGTGCTTCTATACTAATTGCCAGGCGCTGAGACGAATGCCGCCATGATCAAGCGTCTAAGACTTACGGTTCAAGAATTAGCCTCAGAAACAGTGGTTCTGAACATGCTGCCAATAGCTCGCCTGGGAAACATCCAGAGAAGTCCAAGATAGTGTTTTTTTAGACTGGCTGCCACGAGCTGAAACGAATGCAGCCAAGAGCGAGCGTCTGTGACTTACGGTTCAAAAGTTATTCACATAAACATGGTTCTGAACTTTGCTGCCAGCCTGAAAGCGAAAGCAACCAAGATCGAGCGTCTAGGATTTACTTGTGAATAGCTCGCCTGGAAAACATCCAGAGAAGTCAAAGACAGTGCAGCTATACTAATTGCCAGGCGCTGAGACGAATGACGCCAAGATCAAGCGTCTAAGACTTACGGTTCAAGAATTAGCCTCAGAAACAGTGGGAAACAGTGCTTCTATACTAATTGCCAGACGCTGAGACGAATGCCGCCAAGATCGAGCGTCTATGACTTACGGTTCAAGAATTAGCCTCAGAAACAGTGGTTCTGAACATGCTGCCAATAGCTCGCCTGGGAAACATCCAGAGAAGTCCAAGATAGTGTTTTTTAGACAGGCTGCCACGAGCTGAAACGAATGCAGCCAAGAGCGAGCGTCTGTGACTTACGGTTCAAGAGTTATTCACAGAAACATGGTTCTGAACTTTGCTGCCAGCCGCGAAAGCGAAAGTAACCAAGATCGAGCGTCTAGGATTTACTTGTGAATAGCTCGCCTGGGAAACTTTGAGATAAGTCAAAGACAGTGCTCCTATACTAATTGCCAGGCGCTGAGACGAATGCCGCCAAGATCAAGCGTCTAAGACTTACGGTTCAAGAATTAGCCTCAGAAACAGTGGTAAACAGTGCTTCTATACTAATTGCCAGGCGCTGAGACGAATGTCGCCAAGATCGAGCGTCTATGACTTACGGTTCAAGAATTAGCCTCAGAAACAGTGGTTCTGAACATGCTGCCAATAGCTCGCCTGGGAAACATCCAGAGAAGTCCAAGATAGTGTTTTTTAGACTGGCTGCCACGAGCTGAAACGAATGCAGCCAAGAGCGAGCGTCTGTGACTTACGGTTCAAGAGTTATTCACAGAAACATGGTTCTGAACTTTGCTGCCAGCCGCGAAAGCGAAAGTAACCAAGATCGAGCGTCTAGGATTTACTTGTGAATAGCTCGCCTGGGAAACTTTGAGATAAGTCAAAGACAGTGCTTCTATACTAATTGCCAGGCGCTGAGACGAATGCCGCCAAGATCGAGCGTCTATGACTTACGGTTCAAGAATTAGCCTCAGAAACAGTGGGAAACAGTGCTTCCATACTAATTGCCAGGCGCTGAGACGAATGCCGCCAAGATCGAGCGTCTATGACTTACGGTTCAAGAATTAGCCTCAGAAACAGTGGTTCTGAACATGCTGCCAATAGCTCGCCTGGGAAACATCCAGAGAAGTCCAAGATAGTGTTTTTTTAGACTGGCTGCCACGAGATGAAACGCATGCAGCCAAGAGCGAGCGTCTGTGACTTACGGTTCAAGAGTTATTCACAGAAACATGGTTCTGAACTTTGCTGCCAGCCGCGAAAGCGAAAGTAACCAAGATCGAGCGTCTAGGATTTACTTGTGAATAGCTCGCCTGGGAAACTTTCAGATAAGTCAAAGACAGTGCTTCTATACTAATTGCCAGGCGCTGAGACGAATGCCGCCAAGATCAAGCGTCTAAGACTTACGGTTCAAGAATTAGCCTCAGAAACAGTGGGAAACAGTGCTTCTATACTAATTGCCAGGCGCTGAGACGAATGCCGCCAAGATCGAGCGTCTATGACTTACGGTTCAAGAATTAGCCTCAGAAACAGTGGTTTTGAACCGGCTGCCAATAGCTCGCCTGGGAAACATCCAGAGAAGTCCAAGATAGTGTTTTTTTTAGACTGGCTGCCACGAGCTGAAACGAATGCAGCCAAGAGCGAGCGTCTGTGACTTACGGTTCAAGAGATATTCACAGAAACATGGTTCTGAACTTTGCTGCCAGCCGCGAAAGCGAAAGTAACCAAGATCGAGCGTCTAGGATTTACTTGTGAATAGCTCGCCTGGGAAACTTTGAGATAAGTCAAAGACAGTGCTTCTATACTAATTGCCAGGCGCTGAGACGAATGCCGCCAAGATCAAGCGTCTAAGACTTACGGTTCAAGAATTAGCCTCAGAAACAGTGGGAAACAGTGCTTCTATACTAATTGCCAGGCGCTGAGACGAATGCCGCCAAGATCGAGCGTCTATGACTTACGGTTCAAGAATTAGCCTCAGAAACAGTGGTTTTGAACCGGCTACCAATAGCTCGCCTGGGAAACATCCAGAGAAGTCCAAGATAGTGTTTTTTTAGACTGGCTGCCACGAGCTGAAACGAATGCAGCCAAGAGCGAGCGTCTGTGACTTACGGTTCAAGAGTTATTCACAGAAACATGGTTCTGAACTTTGCTGCCAGCCGCGAAAGCGAAAGTAACCAAGATCGAGCGTCTAGGATTTACTTGTGAATAGCTCGCCTGGGAAACTTTGAGATAAGTCAAAGACAGTGCTTCTATACTAATTGCCAGGCGCTGAGACGAATGCCGCCAAGATCAAGCGTCTAAGACTTACGGTTCAAGAATTAGCCTCAGAAACAGTGGGAAACAGTGCTTCTATACTAATTGCCAGGCGCTGAGACGAATGCCGCCAAGATCGAGCGTCTATGACTTACGGTTCAAGAATTAGCCTCAGAAACAGTGGTTCTGAACATGCTGCCAATAGCTCGCCTGGGAAACATCCAGAGAAGTCCAAGATAGTGTTTTTTAGACTGGCTGCCACGAGCTGAAACGAATGCAGCCAAGAGCGAGCGTCTGTGACTTACGGTTCAAGAGTTATTCACAGAAACATGGTTCTGAACTTTGCTGCCAGCCGCGAAAGCGAAAGTAACCAAGATCGAGCGTCTAGGATTTACTTGTGAATAGCTCGCCTGGGAAACTTTGAGATAAATCAAAGACAGTGCTTCTATACTAATTGCCAGGCGCTGAGACGAATGCCGCCAAGATCAAGCGTCTAAGACTTACGGTTCAAGAATTAGCCTCAGAAACAGTGGGAAACAGTGCTTCTATACTAATTGCCAGGCGCTGAGACGAATGCCGCCAAGATCGAGCGTCTATGACTTACGGTTCAAGAATTAGCCTCAGAAACAGTGGTTCTGAACATGCTGCCAATAGCTCGCCTGGGAAACATCCAGAGAAGTCCAAGATTGTGTTTTTTAGACTGGCTGCCACGAGCTGAAACGAATGCAGCCAAGAGCGAGCGTCTGTGACTTACGGTTCAAGAGTTATTCACAGAAACATGGTTCTGAACTTTGCTGCCAGCCGCGAAAGCGAAAGTAACCAAGATCGAGCGTCTAGGATTTACTTGTGAATAGCTCGCCTGGGAAACTTTGAGATAAGTCAAAGACAGTGCTTCTATACTAATTGCCAGGCGCTGAGACGAATGCCGCCAAGATCTAGCGTCTATGACTTACGGTTCAAGAATTAGCCTCAGAAACAGTGGGAAACAGTGCTTCCATACTAATTGCCAGGCGCTGAGACGAATGCCGCCAAGATCGAGCGTCTATGACTTACGGTTCAAGAATTAGCCTCAGAAACAGTGGTTCTGAACATGCTGCCAATAGCTCGCCTGGGAAACATCCAGAGAAGTCCAAGATTGTGTTTTTTAGACTGGCTGCCACGAGCTGAAACGAATGCAGCCAAGAGCGAGCGTCTGTGACTTACGGTTCAAGAGTTATTCACAGAAACATGGTTCTGAACTTTGCTGCCAGCCGCGAAAGCGAAAGTAACCAAGATCGAGCGTCTAGGATTTACTTGTGAATAGCTCGCCTGGGAAACTTTGAGATAAGTCAAAGACAGTGCTTCTATACTAATTGCCAGGCGCTGAGACGAATGCGGCCAAGATCTAGCGTCTATGACTTACGGTTCAAGAATTAGCCTCAGAAACAGTGGGAAACAGTGCTTCCATACTAATTGCCAGGCGCTGAGACGAATGCCGCCAAGATCGAGCGTCTATGACTTACGGTTCAAGAATTAGCCTCAGAAACAGTGGTTCTGAACATGCTGCCAATAGCTCGCCTGGGAAACATCCAGAGAAGTCCAAGATAGTGTTTTTTTAGACTGGCTGCCACGAGATGAAACGCATGCAGCCAAGAGCGAGCGTCTGTGACTTACGGTTCAAGAGTTATTCACAGAAACATGGTTCTGAACTTTGCTGCCAGCCGCGAAAGCGAAAGTAACCAAGATCGAGCGTCTAGGATTTACTTGTGAATAGCTCGCCTGGGAAACTTTCAGATAAGTCAAAGACAGTGCTTCTATACTAATTGCCAGGCGCTGAGACGAATGCCGCCAAGATCAAGCGTCTAAGACTTACGGTTCAAGAATTAGCCTCAGAAACAGTGGGAAACAGTGCTTCTATACTAATTGCCAGGCGCTGAGACGAATGCCGCCAAGATCGAGCGTCTATGACTTACGGTTCAAGAATTAGCCTCAGAAACAGTGGTTTTGAACCGGCTGCCAATAGCTCGCCTGGGAAACATCCAGAGAAGTCCAAGATAGTGTTTTTTTTAGACTGGCTGCCACGATCTGAAACGAATGCAGCCAAGAGCGAGCGTCTGTGACTTACGGTTCAAGAGATATTCACAGAAACATGGTTCTGAACTTTGCTGCCAGCCGCGAAAGCGAAAGTAACCAAGATCGAGCGTCTAGGATTTACTTGTCAATAGCTCGCCTGGGAAACATCCAGAGAAGTCAAAGACAGTGCTTCTATACTAATTGCCAGGCGCTGAGACGAATGCCGCCAAGATCGAGCGTCTATGACTTACGGTTCAAGAATTAGCCTCAGAAACAGTGGGAAACAGTGCTTCTATACTAATTGCCAGGCGCTGAGACGAATGCCGCCAAGATCAAGCGTCTAAGACTTACGGTTCAAGAATTAGCCTCAGAAACAGTGGGAAACAGTGCTTCTATACTAATTGCCAGGCGCTGAGACGAATGCCGCCAAGATCGAGCGTCTATGACTTACGGTTCAAGAATTAGCCTCAGAAACAGTGGTTCTGAACATGCTGCCAATAGCTCGTCTGGGAAACATCCAGAGAAGTCCAAGATAGTGTTTTTTAGACTGGCTGCCACGAGCTGAAACGAATGCAGCCAAGAGCGAGCGTCTGTGACTTACGGTTCAAGAGTTATTCACAGAAACATGGTTCTGAACTTTGCTGCCAGCCGCGAAAGCGAAAGTAACCAAGATCGAGCGTCTAGGATTTACTTGTGAATAGCTCGCCTGGGAAACTTTGAGATAAGTCAAAGACAGTGCTTCTATACTAATTGCCAGGCGCTGAGACGAATGCCGCCAAGATCGAGCGTCTATGACTTACGGTTCAAGAATTAGCCTCAGAAACAGTGGTTTTGAACCGGCTACCAATAGCTCGCCTGGGAAACATCCAGAGAAGTCCAAGATAGTGTTTTTTTTAGACTGGCTGCCACGAGCTGAAACGAATGCAGCCAAGAGCGAGCGTCTGTGACTTACGGTTCAAGAGTTATTCACAGAAACATGGTTCTGAAGTTTGCTGCCAGCCGCGAAAGTAACCAAGATCGAGCGTCTAGGATTTACTTGTCAATAGCTCGCCTGGGAAACATCCAGAGAAGTCAAAGACAGTGCTTCTATACTAATTGCCAGGCGCTGAGACGAATGCCGCCAAGATCGAGCGTCTATGACTTACGGTTCAAGAATTAGCCTCAGAAACAGTGGGAAACAGTGCTTCTATACTAATTGCCAGGCGCTGAGACGAATGCCGCCAAGATCAAGCGTCTAAGACTTACGGTTCAAGAATTAGCCTCAGAAACAGTGGGAAACAGTGCTTCTATACTAATTGCCAGGCGCTGAGACGAATGCCGCCAAGATCGAGCGTCTATGACTTACGGTTCAAGAATTAGCCTCAGAAACAGTGGTTCTGAACATGCTGCCAATAGCTCACCTGGGAAACATCCAGAGAAGTCCAAGATAGTGTTTTTTAGACTGGCTGCCACGAGCTGAAACGAATGCAGCCAAGAGCGAGCGTCTGTGACTTACGGTTCAAGAGTTATTAACAGAAACATGGTTCTGAACTTTGCTGCCAGCCGCGAAAGCGAAAGCAACCAAGATCGAGCGTCTAGGATTTACTTGTGAATAGCTCGCCTGGGAAACTTTGAGATAAGTCAAAGACAGTGCTTCTATACTAATTGCCAGGCGCTGAGACGAATGCCGCAAGATCAAGCGTCTAAGACTTACGGTTCAAGAATTAGCCTCAGAAACAGTGGGAAACAGTGCTTCTATACTAATTGCCAGGCGCTGAGACGAATGCCGCCAAGATCGAGCGTCTATGACTTACGGTTCAAGAATTAGCCTCAGAAACAGTGGTTCTGAACATGCTGCCAATAGCTCGCCTGGGAAACATCCAGAGAAGTCCAAGATAGTGTTTTTTTTAGACTGGCTGCCACGAGCTGAAACGAATGCAGCCAAGAGCGAGCGTCTGTGACTTACGGTTCAAAAGTTATTCACATAAACATGGTTCTGAACTTTGCTGCCAGCCTGAAAGCGAAAGCAACCAAGATCGAGCGTCTAGGATTTACTTGTGAATAGCTCGCCTGGAATACATCCAGAGAAGTCAAAGACAGTGCAGCTATACTAATTGCCAGGCGCTGAGACGAATGACGCCAAGATCAAGCGTCTAAGACTTACGGTTCAAGAATTAGCCTCAGAAACAGTGGGAAACAGTGCTTCTAAACTAATTGCCAGGCGCTGAGACGAATGCCGCCAAGATCGAGCGTCTATGACTTACGGTTCAAGAATTAGCCTCAGAAACAGTGGTTTTGAACCGGCTACCAATAGCTCGCCTGGGAAACATCCAGAGAAGTCCAAGATAGTGTTTTTTTAGACTGGCTGCCACGAGCTGAAACGAATGCAGCCAAGAGCGAGCGTCTGTGACTTACGGTTCAAGAGTTATTCACAGAAACATGGTTCTGAACTTTGCTGCCAGCCGCGAAAGCGAAAGTAACCAAGATCGAGCGTCTAGGATTTACTTGTGAATAGCTCGCCTGGGAAACTTTGAGATAAGTCAAAGACAGTGCTTCTATACTAATTGCCAGGCGCTGAGACGAATGCCGCCAAGATCAAGCGTCTAAGACTTACGGTTCAAGAATTAGCCTCAGAAACAGTGGGAAACAGTGCTTCTATACTAATTGCCAGGCGCTGAGACGAATGCCGCCAAGATCGAGCGTCTATGACTTACGGTTCAAGAATTAGCCTCAGAAACAGTGGTTCTGAACATGCTGCCAATAGCTCGCCTGGGAAACATCCAGAGAAGTCCAAGATAGTGTTTTTTAGACTGGCTGCCACGAGCTGAAACGAATGCAGCCAAGAGCGAGCGTCTGTGACTTACGGTTCAAGAGTTATTCACAGAAACATGGTTCTGAACTTTGCTGCCAGCCGCGAAAGCGAAAGTAACCAAGATCGAGCGTCTAGGATTTACTTGTGAATAGCTCGCCTGGGAAACTTTGAGATAAATCAAAGACAGTGCTTCTATACTAATTGCCAGGCGCTGAGACGAATGCCGCCAAGATCAAGCGTCTAAGACTTACGGTTCAAGAATTAGCCTCAGAAACAGTGGGAAACAGTGCTTCTATACTAATTGCCAGGCGCTGAGACGAATGCCGCCAAGATCGAGCGTCTATGACTTACGGTTCAAGAATTAGCCTCAGAAACAGTGGTTCTGAACATGCTGCCAATAGCTCGCCTGGGAAACATCCAGAGAAGTCCAAGATTGTGTTTTTTAGACTGGCTGCCACGAGCTGAAACGAATGCAGCCAAGAGCGAGCGTCTGTGACTTACGGTTCAAGAGTTATTCACAGAAACATGGTTCTGAACTTTGCTGCCAGCCGCGAAAGCGAAAGTAACCAAGATCGAGCGTCTAGGATTTACTTGTGAATAGCTCGCCTGGGAAACTTTGAGATAAGTCAAAGACAGTGCTTCTATACTAATTGCCAGGCGCTGAGACGAATGCCGCCAAGATCTAGCGTCTATGACTTACGGTTCAAGAATTAGCCTCAGAAACAGTGGGAAACAGTGCTTCCATACTAATTGCCAGGCGCTGAGACGAATGCCGCCAAGATCGAGCGTCTATGACTTACGGTTCAAGAATTAGCCTCAGAAACAGTGGGAAACAGTGCTTCTATACTAATTGCCAGGCGCTGAGACGAATGCCGCCAAGATCAAGCGTCTAAGACTTACGGTTCAAGAATTAGCCTCAGAAACAGTGGGAAACAGTGCTTCTATACTAATTGCCAGGCGCTGAGACGAATGCCGCCAAGATCGAGCGTCTATGACTTACGGTTCAAGAATTAGCCTCAGAAACAGTGGTTCTGAACATGCTGCCAATAGCTCACCTGGGAAACATCCAGAGAAGTCCAAGATAGTGTTTTTTAGACTGGCTGCCACGAGCTGAAACGAATGCAGCCAAGAGCGAGCGTCTGTGACTTACGGTTCAAGAGTTATTAACAGAAACATGGTTCTGAACTTTGCTGCCAGCCGCGAAAGCGAAAGCAACCAAGATCGAGCGTCTAGGATTTACTTGTGAATAGCTCGCCTGGGAAACTTTGAGATAAGTCAAAGACAGTGCTTCTATACTAATTGCCAGGCGCTGAGACGAATGCCGCCAAGATCAAGCGTCTAAGACTTACGGTTCAAGAATTAGCCTCAGAAACAGTGGGAAACAGTGCTTCTATACTAATTGCCAGGCGCTGAGACGAATGCCGCCAAGATCGAGCGTCTATGACTTACGGTTCAAGAATTAGCCTCAGAAACAGTGGTTCTGAACATGCTGCCAATAGCTCGCCTGGGAAACATCCAGAGAAGTCCAAGATAGTGTTTTTTTAGACTGGCTGCCACGAGCTGAAACGAATGCAGCCAAGAGCGAGCGTCTGTGACTTACGGTTCAAAAGTTATTCACATAAACATGGTTCTGAACTTTGCTGCCAGCCTGAAAGCGAAAGCAACCAAGATCGAGCGTCTAGGATTTACTTGTGAATAGCTCGCCTGGAATACATCCAGAGAAGTCAAAGACAGTGCAGCTATACTAATTGCCAGGCGCTGAGACGAATGACGCCAAGATCAAGCGTCTAAGACTTACGGTTCAAGAATTAGCCTCAGAAACAGTGGGAAACAGTGCTTCTAAACTAATTGCCAGGCGCTGAGACGAATGCCGCCAAGATCGAGCGTCTATGACTTACGTTCAAGAATTAGCCTCAGAAACAGTGGTTTTGAACCGGCTACCAATAGCTCGCCTGGGAAACATCCAGAGAAGTCCAAGATAGTGTTTTTTTAGACTGGCTGCCACGAGCTGAAACGAATGCAGCCAAGAGCGAGCGTCTGTGACTTACGGTTCAAGAGTTATTCACAGAAACATGGTTCTGAACTTTGCTGCCAGCCGCGAAAGCGAAAGTAACCAAGATCGAGCGTCTAGGATTTACTTGTGAATAGCTCGCCTGGGAAACTTTGAGATAAGTCAAAGACAGTGCTTCTATACTAATTGCCAGGCGCTGAGACGAATGCCGCCAAGATCAAGCGTCTAAGACTTACGGTTCAAGAATTAGCCTCAGAAACAGTGGGAAACAGTGCTTCTATACTAATTGCCAGGCGCTGAGACGAATGCCGCCAAGATCGAGCGTCTATGACTTACGGTTCAAGAATTAGCCTCAGAAACAGTGGTTCTGAACATGCTGCCAATAGCTCGCCTGGGAAACATCCAGAGAAGTCCAAGATAGTGTTTTTTAGACTGGCTGCCACGAGCTGAAACGAATGCAGCCAAGAGCGAGCGTCTGTGACTTACGGTTCAAGAGTTATTCACAGAAACATGGTTCTGAACTTTGCTGCCAGCCGCGAAAGCGAAAGTAACCAAGATCGAGCGTCTAGGATTTACTTGTGAATAGCTCGCCTGGGAAACTTTGAGATAAATCAAAGACAGTTGCTTCTATACTAATTGCCAGGCGCTGAGACGAATGCCGCCAAGATCAAGCGTCTAAGACTTACGGTTCAAGAATTAGCCTCAGAAACAGTGGGAAACAGTGCTTCTATACTAATTGCCAGGCGCTGAGACGAATGCCGCCAAGATCGAGCGTCTATGACTTACGGTTCAAGAATTAGCCTCAGAAACAGTGGTTCTGAACATGCTGCCAATAGCTCGCCTGGGAAACATCCAGAGAAGTCCAAGATTGTGTTTTTTAGACTGGCTGCCACGAGCTGAAACGAATGCAGCCAAGAGCGAGCGTCTGTGACTTACGGTTCAAGAGTTATTCACAGAAACATGGTTCTGAACTTTGCTGCCAGCCGCGAAAGCGAAAGTAACCAAGATCGAGCGTCTAGGATTTACTTGTGAATAGCTCGCCTGGGAAACTTTGAGATAAGTCAAAGACAGTGCTTCTATACTAATTGCCAGGCGCTGAGACGAATGCCGCCAAGATCTAGCGTCTATGACTTACGGTTCAAGAATTAGCCTCAGAAACAGTGGGAAACAGTGCTTCCATACTAATTGCCAGGCGCTGAGACGAATGCCGCCAAGATCGAGCGTCTATGACTTACGGTTCAAGAATAGCCTCAGAAACAGTGGTTCTGAACATGCTGCCAATAGCTCGCCTGGGAAACATCCAGAGAAGTCCAAGATAGTGTTTTTTTAGACTGGCTGCCACGAGATGAAACGCATGCAGCCAAGAGCGAGCGTCTGTGACTTACGGTTCAAGAGTTATTCACAGAAACATGGTTCTGAACTTTGCTGCCAGCCGCGAAAGCGAAAGTAACCAAGATCGAGCGTCTAGGATTTACTTGTGAATAGCTCGCCTGGGAAACTTTCAGATAAGTCAAAGACAGTGCTTCTATACTAATTGCCAGGCGCTGAGACGAATGCCGCCAAGATCAAGCGTCTAAGACTTACGGTTCAAGAATTAGCCTCAGAAACAGTGGGAAACAGTGCTTCTATACTAATTGCCAGGCGCTGAGACGAATGCCGCCAAGATCGAGCGTCTATGACTTACGGTTCAAGAATTAGCCTCAGAAACAGTGGTTCTGAACATGCTGCCAATAGCTCGCCTGGGAAACATCCAGAGAAGTCCAAGATAGTGTTTTTTAGACTGGCTGCCACGAGCTGAAACGAATGCAGCCAAGAGCGAGCGTCTGTGACTTACGGTTCAAGAGTTATTCACAGAAACATGGTTCTGAACTTTGCTGCCAGCCGCGAAAGCGAAAGTAACCAAGATCGAGCGTCTAGGATTTACTTGTGAATAGCTCGCCTGGGAAACTTTGAGATAAATCAAAGACAGTGCTTCTATACTAATTGCCAGGCGCTGAGACGAATGCCGCCAAGATCAAGCGTCTAAGACTTACGGTTCAAGAATTAGCCTCAGAAACAGTGGGAAACAGTGCTTCTATACTAATTGCCAGGCGCTGAGACGAATGCCGCCAAGATCGAGCGTCTATGACTTACGGTTCAAGAATTAGCCTCAGAAACAGTGGTTCTGAACATGCTGCCAATAGCTCGCCTGGGAAACATCCAGAGAAGTCCAAGATTGTGTTTTTTAGACTGGCTGCCACGAGCTGAAACGAATGCAGCCAAGAGCGAGCGTCTGTGACTTACGGTTCAAGAGTTATTCACAGAAACATGGTTCTGAACTTTGCTGCCAGCCGCGAAAGCGAAAGTAACCAAGATCGAGCGTCTAGGATTTACTTGTGAATAGCTCGCCTGGGAAACTTTGAGATAAGTCAAAGACAGTGCTTCTATACTAATTGCCAGGCGCTGAGACGAATGCGGCCAAGATCTAGCGTCTATGACTTACGGTTCAAGAATTAGCCTCAGAAACAGTGGGAAACAGTGCTTCCATACTAATTGCCAGGCGCTGAGACGAATGCCGCCAAGATCGAGCGTCTATGACTTACGGTTCAAGAATTAGCCTCAGAAACAGTGGTTCTGAACATGCTGCCAATAGCTCGCCTGGGAAACATCCAGAGAAGTCCAAGATAGTGTTTTTTTAGACTGGCTGCCACGAGATGAAACGCATGCAGCCAAGAGCGAGCGTCTGTGACTTACGGTTCAAGAGTTATTCACAGAAACATGGTTCTGAACTTTGCTGCCAGCCGCGAAAGCGAAAGTAACCAAGATCGAGCGTCTAGGATTTACTTGTGAATAGCTCGCCTGGGAAACTTTCAGATAAGTCAAAGACAGTGCTTCTATACTAATTGCCAGGCGCTGAGACGAATGCCGCCAAGATCAAGCGTCTAAGACTTACGGTTCAAGAATTAGCCTCAGAAACAGTGGGAAACAGTGCTTCTATACTAATTGCCAGGCGCTGAGACGAATGCCGCCAAGATCGAGCGTCTATGACTTACGGTTCAAGAATTAGCCTCAGAAACAGTGGTTTTGAACCGGCTGCCAATAGCTCGCCTGGGAAACATCCAGAGAAGTCCAAGATAGTGTTTTTTTTAGACTGGCTGCCACGAGCTGAAACGAATGCAGCCAAGAGCGAGCGTCTGTGACTTACGGTTCAAGAGATATTCACAGAAACATGGTTCTGAACTTTGCTGCCAGCCGCGAAAGCGAAAGTAACCAAGATCGAGCGTCTAGGATTTACTTGTCAATAGCTCGCCTGGGAAACATCCAGAGAAGTCAAAGACAGTGCTTCTATACTAATTGCCAGGCGCTGAGACGAATGCCGCCAAGATCGAGCGTCTATGACTTACGGTTCAAGAATTAGCCTCAGAAACAGTGGGAAACAGTGCTTCTATACTAATTGCCAGGCGCTGAGACGAATGCCGCCAAGATCAAGCGTCTAAGACTTACGGTTCAAGAATTAGCCTCAGAAACAGTGGTTCTGTACATGCTGCCAATAGCTCGCCTGGGAAACATCCAGAGAAGTCCAAGATAGTGTTTTTTAGACTGGCTGCCACGAGCTGAAACGAATGCAGCCAAGAGCGAGCGTCTGTGACTTACGGTTCAAGAGTTATTAACAGAAACATGGTTCTGAACTTTGCTGCCAGCCGCGAAAGCGAAAGTAACCAAGATCGAGCGTCTAGGATTTACTTGTGAATAGCTCGCCTGGGAAACTTTGAGATAAGTCAAAGACAGTGCTTCTATACTAATTGCCAGGCGCTGAGACGAATGCCGCCAAGATCAAGCGTCTAAGACTTACGGTTCAAGAATTAGCCTCAGAAACAGTGGGAAACAGTGCTTCTATACTAATTGCCAGGCGCTGAGACGAATGCCGCCAAGATCGAGCGTCTATGACTTACGGTTCAAGAATTAGCCTCAGAAACAGTGGTTCTGAACATGCTGCCAATAGCTCGCCTGGGAAACATCCAGAGAAGTCCAAGATAGTGTTTTTTTTAGACTGGCTGCCACGAGCTGAAACGAATGCAGCCAAGAGCGAGCGTCTGTGACTTACGGTTCAAAAGTTATTCACATAAACATGGTTCTGAACTTTGCTGCCAGCCTGAAAGCGAAAGCAACCAAGATCGAGCGTCTAGGATTTACTTGTGAATAGCTCGCCTGGAAAACATCCAGAGAAGTCAAAGACAGTGCAGCTATACTAATTGCCAGGCGCTGAGACGAATGACACCAAGATCAAGCGTCTAAGACTTACGGTTCAAGAATTAGCCTCAGAAACAGTGGGAAACAGTGCTTCTATACTAATTGCCAGGCGCTGAGACGAATGCCGCCAAGATCGAGCGTCTATGACTTACGGTTCAAGAATTAGCCTCATAAACAGTGGTTCTGAACATGCTGCCAATAGCTCGTCTGGGAAACATCCAGAGAAGTCCAAGATAGTGTTTTTTTAGACTGGCTGCCACGAGCTGAAACGAATGCAGCCAAGAGCGAGCGTCTGTGACTTACGGTTCAAGAGTTATTCACAGAAACATGGTTCTGAACTTTGCTGCCAGCCGCGAAAGCGAAAGTAACCAAGATCGAGCGTCTAGGATTTACTTGTGAATAGCTCGCCTGGGAAACTTTGAGATAAGTCAAAGACAGTGCTTCTATACTAATTGCCAGGCGCTGAGACGAATGCCGCCAAGATCAAGCGTCTAAGACTTACGGTTCAAGAATTAGCCTCAGAAACAGTGGGAAACAGTGCTTCTATACTAATTGCCAGGCGCTGAGACGAATGCCGCCAAGATCGAGCGTCTATGACTTACGGTTCAAGAATTAGCCTCAGAAACAGTGGTTCTGAACATGCTGCCAATAGCTTGCCTGGGAAACATCCAGAGAAGTCCAAGATAGTGTTTTTTAGACTGGCTGCCACGAGCTGAAACGAATGCAGCCAAGAGCGAGCGTCTGTGACTTACGGTTCAAGAGTTATTCACAGAAACATGGTTCTGAACTTTGCTGCCAGCCGCGAAAGCGAAAGTAACCAAGATCGAGCGTCTAGGATTTACTTGTGAATAGCTCGCCTGGGAAACTGAGATAAGTCAAAGACAGTGCTTCTATACTAATTGCCAGGCGCTGAGACGAATGCCGCCAAGATCAAGCGTCTAAGACTTACGGTTCAAGAATTAGCCTCAGAAACAGTGGGAAACAGTGCTTCTATACTAATTGCCAGGCGCTGAGACGAATGCCGCCAAGATCGAGCGTCTATGACTTACGGTTCAAGAATTAGCCTCAGAAACAGTGGTTTTGAACCGGCTACCAATAGCTCGCCTGGGAAACATCCAGAGAAGTCCAAGATAGTGTTTTTTTTAGACTGGCTGCCACGAGCTGAAACGAATGCAGCCAAGAGCGAGCGTCTGTGACTTACGGTTCAAAAGTTATTCACATAAACATGGTTCTGAACTTTGCTGCCAGCCTGAAAGCGAAAGCAACCAAGATCGAGCGTCTAGGATTTACTTGTGAATAGCTCGCCTGGAATACATCCAGAGAAGTCAAAGACAGTGCAGCTATACTAATTGCCAGGCGCTGAGACGAATGACGCCAAGATCAAGCGTCTAAGACTTACGGTTCAAGAATTAGCCTCAGAAACAGTGGGAAACAGTGCTTCTAAACTAATTGCCAGGCGCTGAGACGAATGCCGCCAAGATCGAGCGTCTATGACTTACGGTTCAAGAATTAGCCTCAGAAACAGTGGTTTTGAACCGGCTACCAATAGCTCGCCTGGGAAACATCCAGAGAAGTCCAAGATAGTGTTTTTTTAGACTGGCTGCCACGAGCTGAAACGAATGCAGCCAAGAGCGAGCGTCTGTGACTTACGGTTCAAGAGTTATTCACAGAAACATGGTTCTGAACTTTGCTGCCAGCCGCGAAAGCGAAAGTAACCAAGATCGAGCGTCTAGGATTTACTTGTGAATAGCTCGCCTGGGAAACTTTGAGATAAGTCAAAGACAGTGCTTCTATACTAATTGCCAGGCGCTGAGACGAATGCCGCCAAGATCAAGCGTCTAAGACTTACGGTTCAAGAATTAGCCTCAGAAACAGTGGGAAACAGTGCTTCTATACTAATTGCCAGGCGCTGAGACGAATGCCGCCAAGATCGAGCGTCTATGACTTACGGTTCAAGAATTAGCCTCAGAAACAGTGGTTCTGAACATGCTGCCAATAGCTCGCCTGGGAAACATCCAGAGAAGTCCAAGATAGTGTTTTTTAGACTGGCTGCCACGAGCTGAAACGAATGCAGCCAAGAGCGAGCGTCTGTGACTTACGGTTCAAGAGTTATTCACAGAAACATGGTTCTGAACTTTGCTGCCAGCCGCGAAAGCGAAAGTAACCAAGATCGAGCGTCTAGGATTTACTTGTGAATAGCTCGCCTGGGAAACTTTGAGATAAATCAAAGACAGTGCTTCTATACTAATTGCCAGGCGCTGAGACGAATGCCGCCAAGATCAAGCGTCTAAGACTTACGGTTCAAGAATTAGCCTCAGAAACAGTGGGAAACAGTGCTTCTATACTAATTGCCAGGCGCTGAGACGAATGCCGCCAAGATCGAGCGTCTATGACTTACGGTTCAAGAATTAGCCTCAGAAACAGTGGTTCTGAACATGCTGCCAATAGCTCGCCTGGGAAACATCCAGAGAAGTCCAAGATTGTGTTTTTAGACTGGCTGCCACGAGCTGAAACGAATGCAGCCA
This sequence comes from Rhinoderma darwinii, assembly GCF_050947455.1. Lineage (NCBI taxonomy): Eukaryota > Metazoa > Chordata > Amphibia > Anura > Rhinodermatidae > Rhinoderma > Rhinoderma darwinii. The sequence continues at coordinate 48,853 of NW_027462635.1, forward strand.
AGAGCGAGCGTCTGTGACTTACGGTTCAAGAGTTATTCACAGAAACATGGTTCTGAACTTTGCTGCCAGCCGCGAAAGCGAAAGTAACCAAGATCGAGCGTCTAGGATTTACTTGTGAATAGCTCGCCTGGGAAACTTTGAGATAAGTCAAAGACAGTGCTTCTATACTAATTGCCAGGCGCTGAGACGAATGCCGCCAAGATCTAGCGTCTATGACTTACGGTTCAAGAATTAGCCTCAGAAACAGTGGGAAACAGTGCTTCCATACTAATTGCCAGGCGCTGAGACGAATGCCGCCAAGATCGAGCGTCTATGACTTACGGTTCAAGAATTAGCCTCAGAAACAGTGGTTCTGAACATGCTGCCAATAGCTCGCCTGGGAAACATCCAGAGAAGTCCAAGATAGTGTTTTTTTAGACTGGCTGCCACGAGATGAAACGCATGCAGCCAAGAGCGAGCGTCTGTGACTTACGGTTCAAGAGTTATTCACAGAAACATGGTTCTGAACTTTGCTGCCAGCCGCGAAAGCGAAAGTAACCAAGATCGAGCGTCTAGGATTTACTTGTGAATAGCTCGCCTGGGAAACTTTCAGATAAGTCAAAGACAGTGCTTCTATACTAATTGCCAGGCGCTGAGACGAATGCCGCCAAGATCAAGCGTCTAAGACTTACGGTTCAAGAATTAGCCTCAGAAACAGTGGGAAACAGTGCTTCTATACTAATTGCCAGGCGCTGAGACGAATGCCGCCAAGATCGAGCGTCTATGACTTACGGTTCAAGAATTAGCCTCAGAAACAGTGGTTCTGAACATGCTGCCAATAGCTCGCCTGGGAAACATCCAGAGAAGTCCAAGATAGTGTTTTTTAGACTGGCTGCCACGAGCTGAAACGAATGCAGCCAAGAGCGAGCGTCTGTGACTTACGGTTCAAGAGTTATTCACAGAAACATGGTTCTGAACTTTGCTGCCAGCCGCGAAAGCGAAAGTAACCAAGATCGAGCGTCTAGGATTTACTTGTGAATAGCTCGCCTGGGAAACTTTGAGATAAATCAAAGACAGTGCTTCTATACTAATTGCCAGGCGCTGAGACGAATGCCGCCAAGATCAAGCGTCTAAGACTTACGGTTCAAGAATTAGCCTCAGAAACAGTGGGAAACAGTGCTTCTATACTAATTGCCAGGCGCTGAGACGAATGCCGCCAAGATCGAGCGTCTATGACTTACGGTTCAAGAATTAGCCTCAGAAACAGTGGTTCTGAACATGCTGCCAATAGCTCGCCTGGGAAACATCCAGAGAAGTCCAAGATTGTGTTTTTTAGACTGGCTGCCACGAGCTGAAACGAATGCAGCCAAGAGCGAGCGTCTGTGACTTACGGTTCAAGAGTTATTCACAGAAACATGGTTCTGAACTTTGCTGCCAGCCGCGAAAGCGAAAGTAACCAAGATCGAGCGTCTAGGATTTACTTGTGAATAGCTCGCCTGGGAAACTTTGAGATAAGTCAAAGACAGTGCTTCTATACTAATTGCCAGGCGCTGAGACGAATGCGGCCAAGATCTAGCGTCTATGACTTACGGTTCAAGAATTAGCCTCAGAAACAGTGGGAAACAGTGCTTCCATACTAATTGCCAGGCGCTGAGACGAATGCCGCCAAGATCGAGCGTCTATGACTTACGGTTCAAGAATTAGCCTCAGAAACAGTGGTTCTGAACATGCTGCCAATAGCTCGCCTGGGAAACATCCAGAGAAGTCCAAGATAGTGTTTTTTTAGACTGGCTGCCACGAGATGAAACGCATGCAGCCAAGAGCGAGCGTCTGTGACTTACGGTTCAAGAGTTATTCACAGAAACATGGTTCTGAACTTTGCTGCCAGCCGCGAAAGCGAAAGTAACCAAGATCGAGCGTCTAGGATTTACTTGTGAATAGCTCGCCTGGGAAACTTTCAGATAAGTCAAAGACAGTGCTTCTATACTAATTGCCAGGCGCTGAGACGAATGCCGCCAAGATCAAGCGTCTAAGACTTACGGTTCAAGAATTAGCCTCAGAAACAGTGGGAAACAGTGCTTCTATACTAATTGCCAGGCGCTGAGACGAATGCCGCCAAGATCGAGCGTCTATGACTTACGGTTCAAGAATTAGCCTCAGAAACAGTGGTTTTGAACCGGCTGCCAATAGCTCGCCTGGGAAACATCCAGAGAAGTCCAAGATAGTGTTTTTTTTAGACTGGCTGCCACGAGCTGAAACGAATGCAGCCAAGAGCGAGCGTCTGTGACTTACGGTTCAAGAGATATTCACAGAAACATGGTTCTGAACTTTGCTGCCAGCCGCGAAAGCGAAAGTAACCAAGATCGAGCGTCTAGGATTTACTTGTCAATAGCTCGCCTGGGAAACATCCAGAGAAGTCAAAGACAGTGCTTCTATACTAATTGCCAGGCGCTGAGACGAATGCCGCCAAGATCGAGCGTCTATGACTTACGGTTCAAGAATTAGCCTCAGAAACAGTGGGAAACAGTGCTTCTATACTAATTGCCAGGCGCTGAGACGAATGCCGCCAAGATCAAGCGTCTAAGACTTACGGTTCAAGAATTAGCCTCAGAAACAGTGGTTCTGTACATGCTGCCAATAGCTCGCCTGGGAAACATCCAGAGAAGTCCAAGATAGTGTTTTTTAGACTGGCTGCCACGAGCTGAAACGAATGCAGCCAAGAGCGAGCGTCTGTGACTTACGGTTCAAGAGTTATTAACAGAAACATGGTTCTGAACTTTGCTGCCAGCCGCGAAAGCGAAAGTAACCAAGATCGAGCGTCTAGGATTTACTTGTGAATAGCTCGCCTGGGAAACTTTGAGATAAGTCAAAGACAGTGCTTCTATACTAATTGCCAGGCGCTGAGACGAATGCCGCCAAGATCAAGCGTCTAAGACTTACGGTTCAAGAATTAGCCTCAGAAACAGTGGGAAACAGTGCTTCTATACTAATTGCCAGGCGCTGAGACGAATGCCGCCAAGATCGAGCGTCTATGACTTACGGTTCAAGAATTAGCCTCAGAAACAGTGGTTCTGAACATGCTGCCAATAGCTCGCCTGGGAAACATCCAGAGAAGTCCAAGATAGTGTTTTTTTTAGACTGGCTGCCACGAGCTGAAACGAATGCAGCCAAGAGCGAGCGTCTGTGACTTACGGTTCAAAAGTTATTCACATAAACATGGTTCTGAACTTTGCTGCCAGCCTGAAAGCGAAAGCAACCAAGATCGAGCGTCTAGGATTTACTTGTGAATAGCTCGCCTGGAAAACATCCAGAGAAGTCAAAGACAGTGCAGCTATACTAATTGCCAGGCGCTGAGACGAATGACACCAAGATCAAGCGTCTAAGACTTACGGTTCAAGAATTAGCCTCAGAAACAGTGGGAAACAGTGCTTCTATACTAATTGCCAGGCGCTGAGACGAATGCCGCCAAGATCGAGCGTCTATGACTTACGGTTCAAGAATTAGCCTCATAAACAGTGGTTCTGAACATGCTGCCAATAGCTCGTCTGGGAAACATCCAGAGAAGTCCAAGATAGTGTTTTTTAGACTGGCTGCCACGAGCTGAAACGAATGCAGCCAAGAGCGAGCGTCTGTGACTTACGGTTCAAGAGTTATTCACAGAAACATGGTTCTGAACTTTGCTGCCAGCCGCGAAAGCGAAAGTAACCAAGATCGAGCGTCTAGGATTTACTTGTGAATAGCTCGCCTGGGAAACTTTGAGATAAGTCAAAGACAGTGCTTCTATACTAATTGCCAGGCGCTGAGACGAATGCCGCCAAGATCAAGCGTCTAAGACTTACGGTTCAAGAATTAGCCTCAGAAACAGTGGGAAACAGTGCTTCTATACTAATTGCCAGGCGCTGAGACGAATGCCGCCAAGATCGAGCGTCTATGACTTACGGTTCAAGAATTAGCCTCAGAAACAGTGGTTCTGAACATGCTGCCAATAGCTTGCCTGGGAAACATCCAGAGAAGTCCAAGATAGTGTTTTTTAGACTGGCTGCCACGAGCTGAAACGAATGCAGCCAAGAGCGAGCGTCTGTGACTTACGGTTCAAGAGTTATTCACAGAAACATGGTTCTGAACTTTGCTGCCAGCCGCGAAAGCGAAAGTAACCAAGATCGAGCGTCTAGGATTTACTTGTGAATAGCTCGCCTGGGAAACTGAGATAAGTCAAAGACAGTGCTTCTATACTAATTGCCAGGCGCTGAGACGAATGCCGCCAAGATCAAGCGTCTAAGACTTACGGTTCAAGAATTAGCCTCAGAAACAGTGGGAAACAGTGCTTCTATACTAATTGCCAGGCGCTGAGACGAATGCCGCCAAGATCGAGCGTCTATGACTTACGGTTCAAGAATTAGCCTCAGAAACAGTGGTTTTGAACCGGCTACCAATAGCT